>NW_028142428.1:0-68776 GCF_055691185.1 Crinia signifera
TGCCAGCAACAGTTGCCAGTGCAAGCCTGGGCATGGCTGGGCATGGCAGGGGGCTGGAGGGCGCCAGGCCCCACCCGCATCCGCTTTGGAGGCCAGCAACAGTTGCCAGGGCAACCCTGGGCATGGCAGGGGGCTGGAGGACGCCAGGCCCCACCCACTTCCGCGTTTGGGCCCAGCAACAGTTGCCAGGGCAACACTGGGCATAGCAGGGGGCTTAAGGGCGTCTGGCCCCGCCCACTTCCGCTTTGGGGGCCAGCAACAGTTGCCAGGGCAACCCTGGGCATGGCAGGGGGCTTGAGGGCTCCTGGCCCCGCCCACTTCCGCTTTGGGGCCCAGCAACAGTTGCCAGGGCAAGCCTGGGCATGGCAGGAGGCTGGAGGGTGCCAGGCCCCGCCCACATCCGCTTTGGAGGCCAGCAACAGTTGCCAGGGCAAGCTTGGGCATGGCTGGGCATGGCAGGGGGCTGGAGGGCGCCAGGCCCCGCCCACATCCGCTTTGGAGGCCAGCAACAGTTGGCAGGGCAACCCTGGGCATGGCAGTGGGCTTGAAGGCGCCTGGCCCCGCCCACTTCCGCTTTGGGGGCCAGCAACAGTTGCCAGGGCAAGCCTGGGTATGGCTGGGCATGGCAGTGGGCTGGAGGAGGCCAGGCCCCGCCCACTTCCGCTTTGGAGGCCAGCAACAGTTGCCAGGGCAACCCTGGGCATAGCAGGGGGCTTAAGGGCGCCTGGCCCCGCCCACTTCCGCTTTAGGGGCCAGCAACAGTTGCCAGGGCAACCCTGGGCATGGCAGGGGGCTTGAGGGCTCCTGGCCCCGCCCACTTCCGCTTTGGGGCCCAGCAACAGTTGCCAGGGCAAGCCTGGGCATGGCAGGAGGCTGGAGGGCGCCAGGCCCTGCCCACATCCGCTTTGGAGGCCAGCAACAGTTGCCAGGGCAAGCTTGGGCATGGCTGGGCATGGCAGGGGGCTGGAGGGCGCCAGGCCCCGCCCACATCCGCTTTGGAGGCCAGCAACAGTTGGCAGGGCAACCCTGGGCATGGCAGGGGGCTTGAGGGTGCCTGGCACCGCCCACTTCCGCTTTGGGGGGCAGCAACAGTTGCCAGGGCAAGCCTGGGCATGGCAGGGGGCTGGAGGACGCCAGGCCCCGCCCACTTCCGCTTTTGGGCCCAGCGACAGTTGCCAGGGCAAGCCTGGGTATGGCTGGGCATGGCAGGGGGCTGGAGGGCGCCAGGCCCCACCCACTTCCGCTTTAGGGCCCAGCAACAGTTGCCAGGGCAAGCCTGAGCATGGCATGGGGCTGGAGGGCGCCAGGCCCTGCCCACTTCCGCTTTGGGAAACAGCAACAGTTGCCAGGGCAATCCTGGGCATGGCTGGGCATGGCAGGTGGCTGGAGGGCGCCAGGCCCCGCCCACTTCTGCTTTTGGGCCCAGCAACAGTTGCCAGGGCAAGCCTGGGCATGGCAGGGGGCTGGAGGGCGCCATGCCCCGCCCACATCCGCTTTGGAGGCCAGCAACAGTTGTCAGGGCAAGCTTGGGCATGGCTGGGCATGGCAGGGGGCTAAAGGGCGCCAGGCCCCGCCCACATCCACTTTGGAGGCCAGCAACAGTTGCCAGGGCAACCCTGGGCATGACAGTGGGCTTGAAGGCGCCTGGCCCCGCCCACTTCCGCTTTGGGGGCCAGCAACAGTTGCCAGGGCAAGCCTGGGCATGGTAGGGGGCTGGAGGGCGCCAGGCCCCGCCCATTTCCGCTTTGGGGCCCAGCAACAGTTGCCAGGGCAAGCCTGGGCATGGCTGGACATGGCAGGGGGCTGGAGGGCGCCAGGCCCCGCCCACATCCGCTTTGGAGGCCAGACACAGTTGCCAGGGCAACCCTGGGCATAGCAGGGGGCTTAAGGGCGCCTGGCCCCGCCCACTTCCGCTTTAGGGGCCAGCAACAGTTGCCAGGGCAAGCCTGGGCATAGCAGGGGGCTGGAGGGCGTCAGGCCCCGCCCACTTCCGCTTTGGGGGCCAGCAACAGTTGCAAGGGCAAGCCTGGGCATAACTGGGGGCTGCAGGGCGCCAGGCCCCGCCCACTTCCGCTTTAAGGCCCAGCAACAGTTGCCAGGGCAAGCCTGAGCATGGCAGGGGGCTGGAGGGCGCCAGGCTTTGCCCACTTCTGCTTTGGGGAACAGCAACAGTTGCCCGGGCAAGCCTGGGCATGGCTGGGCATGGCAGGGGGCTGGATGGCGCCAGGCCCCGCCCACATCCGCTTTGGAGGCCAGCAACAGTTGCCAGGGCAAGCCTGGGCATGGCTGGGCATGGTAGGGGGCTGGAGGGCGCCAGGCCCCACCCACATCCGCTTTGGAGGCCAGCAACAGTTGCCAGGGCAACCCTGGGCATGGCAGGGGGCTGGAGGACGCCACGCCCCACCCACTTCCGCGTTTGGGCCCAGCAACAGTTGCCAGGGCAACACTGGGCATAGCAGGGGGCTTGAGGGCTCCTGGCCCCGCCCACTTCCGCTTTGGGGCCCAGCAACAGTTGCCAGGGCAAGCCTGGGCATGGCAGGAGGCTGGAGGGCGCCAGGCCCCGCCCACATCCGCTTTGGAGGCCAGCAACAGTTGCCAGGGCAAGCTTGGGCATGGCTGGGCATGGCAGGGGGCTGGAGGGCGCCAGGCCCCGCCCACATCCGCTTTGGAGGCCAGCAACAGTTGCCAGGGCAACCCTGGGCATGGCAGGGGGCTTGAGGGCTCCTGGCCCCGCCCACTTCCGCTTTGGGGGCCAGCAACAGTTGCCAGGGCAACCCTGGGCATGGCAGGGGGCTGGAGGACGCCAGGCCCCGCCCACTTCCGCTTTTGGGCCCAGCAACAGATGCCAGGGCAAGCCTGGGTATGGCTGGGCATGGCAGGGGGCTTGAGGGTGCCTGGCACCGCCCACTTCCGCTTTGGGGGGCAGCAACAGTTGCCAGGGCAAGCCTGGGCATGGCAGGGGGCTGGAGGACGCCAGACCACGCCCACTTCCGCTTTTGGGCCCAGCGACAGTTGCCAGGGCAAGCCTGGGTATGGCTGGGCATGGCAGGGGGCTGGAGGGCGCCAGGCCCCGCCCTCTTCCGCTTTGGGGCCCAGCAACAGTTGCCAGGGCAAGCCTGGGCATGGCAGGGGGCTGGAGGGCGCCAGGCCCCACCCACATCCACTTTGGAGGCTAGCAACAGTTGCCAGGTCAACCCTGGGCATGGCAGGGGGCTTGAGGGCGCCAGGCCCCGCCCACTTCCGCTTTTGGGCCCAGCTACAGTTGCCAGGGCAAGCCTGGGTATGGCTGGGCATGGCAGGGGGCTGGAAGACGCCAGGCCCCGCCCACTTCTGCTTTGGGGGCCAGCAACAGTTGCCATGGAAACCCAGGGCATGGCAGGAGGCTGGAGGGCGCCAGGCCCCGCCCACATCCGCTTTTGGGCCCAGCAACAGTTGCCAGGGCAAGCCTGGGCATGGCTGGGCATGGCAGGGGGCTGGAGGGCGCCAGGCCCCGCCCACATCCGCTTTGGAGGCCAGCAACAGTTGCCAGGGAAACCCAGGGCATGGCAGGAGGCTGGAGGGCGCCAGGCCCCGCCCACATCCGCTTTTGGGCCCAGCAACAGATGCCAGGGCAAGCCTGGGTATGGCTGGGCATGGCAGGGGGCTTGAGAGTGCCTGGCACCGCCCACTTCCGCTTTGGGGGCAGCAACAGTTGCCAGGGCAAGCCTGGGCATGGCAGGGGGCTGGAGGACGCCAGGCCCCGCCCACTTCCGCTTTTGGGCCCAGCGACAGTTGCCAGGGCAAGCCTGGGTATGGCTGGGCATGGCAGGGGGCTGGAGGGCGCCAGGCCCCGCCCACTTCCGCTTTAGGGCCCAGCAACAGTTGCCAGGGCAAGCCTGGGCATGGCAGGGGGCTGGAGGACGCCAGGCCCCGCCCACTTCCGCTTTTGGGCCCAGCGACAGTTGCCAGGGCAAGCCTGGGTATGGCTGGGCATGGCAGGGGGCTGGAGGGCGCCAGGCCCCACCCACATCCGCTTTGGAGGCTAGCAACAGTTGCCAGGTCAACCCTGGGCATGGCAATGGGCTTGAAGGCGCCTGGCCCCGCCCACTTCCGCTTTGGGGGCCAGCAACAGTTGCCAGGGCAAGCCTGGGCATGGCAGTGGGCTTGAAGGCGCCTGGCCCCGCCCACTTCCGCTTTGGGGGCCAGCAACAGTTGCCAGGGCAAGCCTGGGTATGGCTTGGCATGGCAGTGGGCTGGAGGAGGCCAGGCCCCGCCCACTTCCGCTTTGGAGGCCAGCAACAGTTGCCAGGGCAACCATGGGCATGGCAGGGGCTGGATGGCGCCAGGCCCCGCCCACTTCCGCTTTAGGGCCCAGCAACAGTTGCCAGGGCAAGCCTGAGCATGACAGGGGGCTGGAGGGCGCCAGGCCCCGCCCACATCCGCTTTAGAGGCCAGAAACAGTTGCCAGGGCAACCCTGGGCATGGCTGGGCATGGCAGGGGGCTGGAGGGCGTCAGGCCCCACCCACATCCGCTTTTAGACCCAGCAACAGTTGCCAGGGCAACCCTGGGCATAGCAGGGGGGCTTAAGGGCGCCTGGCCCCGCCCACTTCCGCTTTTGGGGGCCAGCAACAGTTGCCAGGGCAACACTGGGCATGGCAGGGGGCTTGAGGGCTCCTGGCCCCGCCCACTTCCGCTTTTGGGCCCAGCAACAGTTGCCAGGGCAACCCTGGGCATAGCAGGGGGCTGGAGGGCGCCAGGCCCTGCCCACTTCCGCTTTGGGGAACAGCAACAGTTGCCCGGGCAAGCCTGGGCATGGCTGGGCATGGCAGGGGGCTGGATGGCGCCAGGCCCCGCCCACATCCGCTTTGGAGGCCAGCAACAGTTGCCAGTGCAAGCCTGGGCATGGCTGGGCATGGCAGGGGGCTGGAGGGCGCCAGGCCCCACCCGCATCCGCTTTGGAGGCCAGCAACAGTTGCCAGGGCAACCCTGGGCATGGCAGGGGGCTGGAGGACGCCAGGCCCCACCCACTTCCGCGTTTGGGCCCAGCAACAGTTGCCAGGGCAACACTGGGCATAGCAGGGGGCTTAAGGGCGTCTGGCCCCGCCCACTTCCGCTTTGGGGCCAGCAACAGTTGCCAGGGCAACCCTGGGCATGGCAGGGGGCTTGAGGGCTCCTGGCCCCGCCCACTTCCGCTTTGGGGCCCAGCAACAGTTGCCAGGGCAAGCCTGGGCATGGCAGGAGGCTGGAGGGTGCCAGGCCCCGCCCACATCCGCTTTGGAGGCCAGCAACAGTTGCCAGGGCAAGCTTGGGCATGGCTGGGCATGGCAGGGGGCTGGAGGGCGCCAGGCCCCGCCCACATCCGCTTTGGAGGCCAGCAACAGTTGGCAGGGCAACCCTGGCCATGGCAGTGGGCTTGAAGGCGCCTGGCCCCGCCCACTTCCGCTTTGGGGGCCAGCAACAGTTGCCAGGGCAAGCCTGGGTATGGCTGGGCATGGCAGTGGGCTGGAGGAGGCCAGGCCCCGCCCACTTCCGCTTTGGAGGCCAGCAACAGTTGCCAGGGCAACCCTGGGCATAGCAGGGGGCTTAAGGGCGCCTGGCCCCGCCCACTTCCGCTTTAGGGGCCAGCAACAGTTGCCAGGGCAACCCTGGGCATGGCAGGGGGCTTGAGGGCTCCTGGCCCCGCCCACTTCCGCTTTGGGGCCCAGCAACAGTTGCCAGGGCAAGCCTGGGCATGGCAGGAGGCTGGAGGGCGCCAGGCCCTGCCCACATCCGCTTTGGAGGCCAGCAACAGTTGCCAGGGCAAGCTTGGGCATGGCTGGGCATGGCAGGGGGCTGGAGGGCGCCAGGCCCCGCCCACATCCGCTTTGGAGGCCAGCAACAGTTGGCAGGGCAACCCTGGGCATGGCAGGGGGCTTGAGGGTGCCTGGCACCGCCCACTTCCGCTTTGGGGGGCAGCAACAGTTGCCAGGGCAAGCCTGGGCATGGCAGGGGGCTGGAGGACGCCAGGCCCCGCCCACTTCCGCTTTTGGGCCCAGCGACAGTTGCCAGGGCAAGCCTGGGTATGGCTGGGCATGGCAGGGGGCTGGAGGGCGCCAGGCCCCACCCACTTCCGCTTTAGGGCCCAGCAACAGTTGCCAGGGCAAGCCTGAGCATGGCATGGGGCTGGAGGGCGCCAGGCCCTGCCCACTTCCGCTTTGGGAAACAGCAACAGTTGCCAGGGCAATCCTGGGCATGGCTGGGCATGGCAGGGGGCTGGAGGGCGCCAGGCCCCGCCCACTTCTGCTTTTGGGCCCAGCAACAGTTGCCAGGGCAAGCCTGGGCATGGCAGGGGGCTGGAGGGCGCCATGCCCCGCCCACATCCGCTTTGGAGGCCAGCAACAGTTGTCAGGGCAAGCTTGGGCATGGCTGGGCATGGCAGGGGGCTAAAGGGCGCCAGGCCCCGCCCACATCCACTTTGGAGGCCAGCAACAGTTGCCAGGGCAACCCTGGGCATGACAGTGGGCTTGAAGGCGCCTGGCCCCGCCCACTTCCGCTTTGGGGGCCAGCAACAGTTGCCAGGGCAAGCCTGGGCATGGTAGGGGGCTGGAGGGCGCCAGGCCCCGCCCATTTCCGCTTTGGGGCCCAGCAACAGTTGCCAGGGCAAGCCTGGGCATGGCTGGACATGGCAGGGGGCTGGAGGGCGCCAGGCCCCGCCCACATCCGCTTTGGAGGCCAGACACAGTTGCCAGGGCAACCCTGGGCATAGCAGGGGGCTTAAGGGCGCCTGGCCCCGCCCACTTCCGCTTTAGGGGCCAGCAACAGTTGCCAGGGCAAGCCTGGGCATAGCAGGGGGCTGGAGGGCGTCAGGCCCCGCCCACTTCCGCTTTGGGGGCCAGCAACAGTTGCAAGGGCAAGCCTGGGCATAACTGGGGGCTGCAGGGCGCCAGGCCCCGCCCACTTCCGCTTTAAGGCCCAGCAACAGTTGCCAGGGCAAGCCTGAGCATGGCAGGGGGCTGGAGGGCGCCAGGCTTTGCCCACTTCTGCTTTGGGGAACAGCAACAGTTGCCCGGGCAAGCCTGGGCATGGCTGGGCATGGCAGGGGGCTGGATGGCGCCAGGCCCCGCCCACATCCGCTTTGGAGGCCAGCAACAGTTGCCAGGGCAAGCCTGGGCATGGCTGGGCATGGTAGGGGGCTGGAGGGCGCCAGGCCCCACCCACATCCGCTTTGGAGGCCAGCAACAGTTGCCAGGGCAACCCTGGGCATGGCAGGGGGCTGGAGGACGCCACGCCCCACCCACTTCCGCGTTTGGGCCCAGCAACAGTTGCCAGGGCAACACTGGGCATAGCAGGGGCTTGAGGGCTCCTGGCCCCGCCCACTTCCGCTTTGGGGCCCAGCAACAGTTGCCAGGGCAAGCCTGGGCATGGCAGGAGGCTGGAGGGCGCCAGGCCCCGCCCACATCCGCTTTGGAGGCCAGCAACAGTTGCCAGGGCAAGCTTGGGCATGGCTGGGCATGGCAGGGGGCTGGAGGGCGCCAGGCCCCGCCCACATCCGCTTTGGAGGCCAGCAACAGTTGCCAGGGCAACCCTGGGCATGGCAGGGGGCTTGAGGGCTCCTGGCCCCGCCCACTTCCGCTTTGGGGGCCAGCAACAGTTGCCAGGGCAACCCTGGGCATGGCAGGGGGCTGGAGGACGCCAGGCCCCGCCCACTTCCGCTTTTGGGCCCAGCAACAGATGCCAGGGCAAGCCTGGGTATGGCTGGGCATGGCAGGGGGCTTGAGGGTGCCTGGCACCGCCCACTTCCGCTTTGGGGGGCAGCAACAGTTGCCAGGGCAAGCCTGGGCATGGCAGGGGGCTGGAGGACGCCAGACCACGCCCACTTCCGCTTTTGGGCCCAGCGACAGTTGCCAGGGCAAGCCTGGGCATGGCTGGGCATGGCAGGGGGCTGGAGGGCGCCAGGCCCCGCCCACATCCGCTTTGGAGGCCAGCAACAGTTGCCAGGGAAACCCAGGGCATGGCAGGAGGCTGGAGGGCGCCAGGCCCCGCCCACATCCGCTTTTGGGCCCAGCAACAGATGCCAGGGCAAGCCTGGGTATGGCTGGGCATGGCAGGGGGCTTGAGAGTGCCTGGCACCGCCCACTTCCGCTTTGGGGGGCAGCAACAGTTGCCAGGGCAAGCCTGGGCATGGCAGGGGGCTGGAGGACGCCAGGCCCCGCCCACTTCCGCTTTTGGGACCAGCGACAGTTGCCAGGGCAAGCCTGGGTATGGCTGGGCATGGCAGGGGGCTGGAGGGCGCCAGGCCCCGCCCACTTCCGCTTTAGGGCCCAGCAACAGTTGCCAGGGCAAGCCTGGGCATGGCAGGGGGCTGGAGGACGCCAGGCCCCGCCCACTTCCGCTTTTGGGCCCAGCGACAGTTGCCAGGGCAAGCCTGGGTATGGCTGGGCATGGCAGGGGGCTGGAGGGCGCCAGGCCCCACCCACATCCGCTTTGGAGGCTAGCAACAGTTGCCAGGTCAACCCTGGGCATGGCAATGGGCTTGAAGGCGCCTGGCCCCGCCCACTTCCGCTTTGGGGGCCAGCAACAGTTGCCAGGGCAAGCCTGGGCATGGCAGTGGGCTTGAAGGCGCCTGGCCCCGCCCACTTCCGCTTTGGGGGCCAGCAACAGTTGCCAGGGCAAGCCTGGGTATGGCTTGGCATGGCAGTGGGCTGGAGGAGGCCAGGCCCCGCCCACTTCCGCTTTGGAGGCCAGCAACAGTTGCCAGGGCAACCATGGGCATGGCAGGGGCTGGATGGCGCCAGGCCCCGCCCACTTCCGCTTTAGGGCCCAGCAACAGTTGCCAGGGCAAGCCTGAGCATGACAGGGGGCTGGAGGGCGCCAGGCCCCGCCCACATCCGCTTTAGAGGCCAGAAACAGTTGCCAGGGCAACCCTGGGCATGGCTGGGCATGGCAGGGGGCTGGAGGGCGTCAGGCCCCACCCACATCCGCTTTTAGACCCAGCAACAGTTGCCAGGGCAACCCTGGGCATAGCAGGGGGGCTTAAGGGCGCCTGGCCCCGCCCACTTCCGCTTTGGGGGCCAGCAACAGTTGCCAGGGCAACACTGGGCATGGCAGGGGGCTTGAGGGCTCCTGGCCCCGCCCACTTCCGCTTTTGGGCCCAGCAACAGTTGCCAGGGCAACCCTGGGCATAGCAGGGGGCTTAAGGGCGCCTGGCCCCGCCCACTTCCGCTTTGGGGCCCAGCAACAGTTGCCAGGGCAAGCTTGGGCACAGCATGGGCTGGAGGGCACCAGGCCTCGCCCACTTCTGCTTTTGGGCCCAGCAACAGTTGCCAGGGAAAGCCTGGGCATGGCAGGGGGCTGGAGGGCGCCAGGCCCCGCCCACATCCGCTTTGGAGGCCAGCAACAGTTGCCAGGGCAACCCTGGGCATGGCTGGGCATGGCAGGGGGCTGGAGGGCGCCAGGCCCCGCCCACTTCCGCTTTGGAGGCCAGCAACAGTTGCCAGGGCAACCCTGGGCATAGCAGGGGGATTAAGGGCGCCTGGCCCCGCCCACTTCCGTTTTAGGGGCCAGCAACAGTTACCAGGGCAAGCCTGGGCATAACTCTGGGCTGGAGGGCGCCAGGCCCCGCCCACTTCCGCTTTGGGGGCCAGCAACAGTTGCAAGGGCATGCCTGGGCATAACTGGGGGCTGGAGGGCGCCAGGCCCCGCCCACTTCCGCTTTAGGGCCAGCAACAGTTGCCAGGGCAAGCCTGAGCATGGCAGGGGGCTGGAGGGCGCCAGGCCCTGCCCACTTCCGCTTTGGGGAACAGCAACAGTTGCCAGGGCAATCCTGGGCATGGCTGGGCATGGCAGGGGGCTGGAGGGCGCCAGGCCCCGCCCACTTCTGCTTTTGGGACCAGCAACAGTTGCCAGGGCAAGCCTGGGCATGGCAGGGGGCTGGAGGGCGCCATGCCCCGCCCACATCCGCTTTGGAGGCCAGCAACAGTTGCCAGGGCAAGCTTGGGCATGGCTGGGCATGGCAGGGGGCTAAAGGGCGCCAGGCCCCGCCCACATCCTCTTTGGAGGCCAGCAACAGTTGCCAGGGCAACCCTGGGCATGACAGTGGGCTTGAAGGCGCCTGGCCCCGCCCACTTCCGCTTTGGGGGCCAGCAACAGTTGCCAGGGCAAGCCTGGGCATGGTAGGGGGCTGGAGGGCGCCAGGCCCCGCCCACTTCCGCTTTGGGGCCCAGCAACAGTTGCCAGGGCAAGCCTGGGCATGGCTGGACATGGCAGGGGGCTGGAGGGCGCCAGTCCCCGCCCACATCCGCTTTGGAGGCCAGCAACAGTTGCCAGGGCAACCCTGGGCATAGCAGGGGGCTTAAGGGCGCCTGCCCCGCCCACTTCCGCTTTAGGGGCCAGCAACAGTTGCCAGGGCAAGCCTGGGCATAGCAGGGGGCTGGAGGGCGCCAGGCCCCGCCCACTTCCGCTTTGGGGGCCAGCAACAGTTGCAAGGGCAAGCCTGGGCATAACTGGGGGCTGCAGGGCGCCAGGCCCCGCCCACTTCCGCTTTAAGGCCCAGCAACAGTTGCCAGGGCAAGCTTGAGCATGGCAGGGGGCTGGAGGGCGCCAGGCTTTGCCCACTTCCGCTTTGGGGAACAGCAACAGTTGCCCGGGCAAGCCTGGGCATGGCTGGGCATGGCAGGGGGCTGGATGGCGCCAGGCCCCGCCCACATCCGCTTTGGAGGCCAGCAACAGTTGCCAGTGCAAGCCTGGGCATGGCTGGGCATGGCAGGGGGCTGGAGGGCGCCAGGCCCCACCCGCATCCGCTTTGGAGGCCAGGAACAGTTGCCAGGGCAACCCTGGGCATGGCAGGGGGCTGGAGGACGCCAGGCCCCACCCACTTCCGCGTTTGGGCCCAGCAACAGTTGCCAGGGCAACACTGGGCATAGCAGAGGGCTTAAGGGCGTCTGGCCCCGCCCACTTCCGCTTTGGGGGCCAGCAACCCTGGGCATGGCAGGGGGCTTGAGGGCTCCTGGCCCCGCCCACTTCCGCTTTGGGGCCCAACAACAGTTGCCAGGGCAAGCCTGGGCATGGCAGGAGGCTGGAGGGTGCCAGGCCCCGCCCACATCCGCTTTGGAGGCCAGCAACAGTTGCCAGGGCAAGCTTGGGCATGGCTGGGCATGGCAGGGGGCTGGAGGGCGCCAGGCCCCGCCCACATCCACTTTGGAGGCCAGCAACAGTTGGCAGGGCAACCCTGGGCATGGCAGTGGGCTTGAAGGCGCCTGGCCCCGCCCACTTCCGTTTTTGGGGCCAGCAACAGTTGCCAGGGCAAGCCTGGGTATGGCTGGGCATGGCAGTGGGCTGGAGGAGGCCAGGCCCCGCCCACTTCCGCTTTGGAGGCCAGCAACAGTTGCCAGGGCAACCCTGGGCATAGCAGGGGGCTTAAGGGCGCCTGGCCCCGCCCACTTCCGCTTTAGGGGCCAGCAACAGTTGCCAGGGCAAGCCTGGGCATGGCAGGGGGCTGGAGGGCGCCAGGCCCCACCCACATCCGCTTTTCAGGCCAGCAACAGTTGCCAGGGCAACCCTGGGCATGGCAGGGGGCTTGAGGGCTCCTGGCCCCGCCCACTTCCGCTTTAGGGCCCAGCAACAGTTGCCAGGGCAAGCCGGGGCATGGCAGGAGGCTGGAGGGCGCCAGGCCCTGCCCACATCCGCTTTGGAGGCCAGCAACAGTTGGCAGGGCAACCCTGGGCATGGCAGGGGGCTTGAGGGCTCCTGGCCCCGCCCACTTCCGCTTTGGAGGCCAGCAACAGTTGCCAGGGCAAGCTTGGGCATGGCTGGGCATGGCAGGGGGCTGGAGGGTGCCAGGCCCCGCCCACATCCGCTTTGGAGGCCAGCAACAGTTGGCAGGGCAACCCTGGGCATGGCAGGGGGCTTGAGGGTGCCTGGCACCGCCCACTTCCGCTTTGGGGGGCAGCAACAGTTGCCAGGGCAAGCCTGGGCATGGCAGGGGGCTGGAGGACGCCAGGCCCCGCCCACTTCCGCTTTTGGGCCCAGCGACAGTTGCCAGGGCAAGCCTGGGTATGGCTGGGCATAGCAGGGGGCTGGAGGGCGTCAGGCCCCGCCCACTTCCGCTTTGGGGGCCAGCAACAGTTGCAAGGGCAAGCTTGGGCATAACTGGGGGCTGCAGGGCGCCAGGCCCCGCCAACTTCCGCTTTAAGGCCCAGCAACAGTTGCCAGGGCAAGCCTGAGCATGGCAGGGGGCTGGAGGGCGCCAGGCTTTGCCCACTTCTGCTTTGGGGAACAGCAACAGTTGCCCGGGCAAGCATGGGCATGGCTGGGCATGGCAGGGGGCTGGATGGCGCCAGGCCCCGCCCACATCCGCTTTGGAGGCCAGCAACAGTTGCCAGGGCAAGCCTGGGCATGGCTGGGCATGGTAGGGGGCTGGAGGGCGCCAGGCCCCACCCACATCCGCTTTGGAGGCCAGCAACAGTTGCCAGGGCAACCCTGGGCATGGCAGGGGGCTGGAGGACGCCAGGCCCCACCCACTTCCGCGTTTGGGCCCAGCAACAGTTGCCAGGGCAACACTGGGCATAGCAGGGGGCTTAAGGGCGTCTGGCCCCGCCCACTACCGCTTTGGGGGCCAGCAACAGTTGCCAGGGCAACCCTGGGCATGGCAGGGGGCTTGAGGGCTCCTGGCCCCGCCCAATTCCGCTTTGGGGCCCAGCAACAGTTGCCAGGGCAAGCCTGGGCATGGCAGGAGGCTGGAGGGCGCCAGGCCCCGCCCACATCCGCTTTGGAGGCCAGCAACAGTTGCCAGGGCAAGCTTGGGCATGGCTGGGCATGGCAGGGGGCTGGAGGGCGCCAGGCCCCGCCCACATCCGCTTTGGAGGCCAGCAACAGTTGCCAGGGCAACCCTGGGCATGGCAGGGGGCTTGAGGGCTCCTGGCCCCGCCCACTTCCGCTTTGGGGGCCAGCAACAGTTGCCAGGGCAACCCTGGGCATGGCAGGGGGCTGGAGGACGCCAGGCCCCGCCTACTTCCGCTTTTGGGCCCAGCAACAGATGCCAGGGCAAGCCTGGGTATGGCTGGGCATGGCAGGGGGCTTGAGGGTGCCTGGCACCGCCCACTTCCGCTTTGGGGGGCAGCAACAGTTGCCAGGGCAAGCCTGGGCATGGCAGGGGGCTGGAGGACGCCAGGCCCCGCCCACTTCCGCTTTTGGGCCCAGCGACAGTTGCCAGGGAAAGCCTGGGTATGGCTGGGCATGGCAGGGGGATGGAGGGCGCCAGGCCCCGCCCACTTCCGCTTTGGGGCCCAGCAACAGTTGCCAGGGCAAGCCTGGGCATGGCAGGGGGCTGGAGGGCGCCAGGCCCCACCCACATCCGCTTTGGAGGCTAGCAACAGTTGCCAGGTCAACCCTGGGCATGGCAGGGGGCTTGAGGGCGCCAGGCCCCGCCCACTTCCGCTTTTGGGCCCAGCTACAGTTGCCAGGGCAAGCCTGGGTATGGCTGGGCATGGCAGGGGGCTGGAGGACGCCAGGCCCCGCCCACTTCTGCTTTGGGGGCCAGCAACAGTTGCCAGGGCAACCCTGGGCATGGCAGTGGGCTTGAAGGCGCCTGGCCCCGCCCACTTCCGCTTTGGGGGCCAGCAACAGTTGCCAGGGCAAGCCTGGGTATGTCTTGGCATGGCAGTGGGCTGGAGGAGGCCATGCCCCGCTCACTTCCGCTTTGGAAGCCAGCAACAGTTGCCAGGGCAACCCTGGGCATAGCAGGGGGCTTAAGGGCGCCTGGCCCCGCCCACTTCCGCTTTAGGGGCCAGCAACAATTGCCAGGGCAACCATGGGCATGGCAGGGGGCTGGATGGCGCCAGGCCCCGCCCACTTCCGCTTTAGGGCCCAGCAACAGTTGCCAGGGCAAGCCTGAGCATGACAGGGGGCTGGAGGGCGCCAGGCCCCGCCCACATCCGCTTTGGAGGCCAGCAACAGTTGCCAGGGCAACCCTGGGCATGGCTGGGCATGGCAGGGGGCTGTAGGGCGTCAGGCCCCACCCACATCCGCTTTTGGACCCAGCAACAGTTGCCAGGGCAACCCTGGGCATGGCAGGGGGCTTGAGGGCTCCTGGCCCCGCCCACTTCCGCTTTTGGGCCCAGCAACAGTTGCCAGGGCAACCCTGGGCATAGCAGGGGGCTTAAGGGCGCCTGGCCCCGCCCACTTCCGCTTTGGGGCCCAGCAACAGTTGCCAGGGCAAGCTTGGGCACAGCAGGGGGCTGGAGGGCGCCAGGCCTCGCCCACTTCCGCTTTGGAGCCCAGCAACATATGCCAGGGCAGCCCTGGGCATGGCAGGGGGCTGGAGGGCGCCAGGCCCCGCCCACTTCCGCTTTGGAGGCCAGCAACAGTTGCCAGGGCAACCCTGGGCATAGCAGGGGGATTAAGGGCGCCTGGCCCCGCCCACTTCCGTTTTAGGGGCCAGCAACAGTTACCAGGGCAAGCCTGGGCATAACTCTGGGCTGGAGGGCGCCAAGCCCCGCCCACTTCCGCTTTGGGTGCCAGCAACAGTTGTAAGGGCATACCTGGGCATAACTGGGGGCTGGAGGGCGCCAGGCCCCGCCCACTTCCGCTTTAGGGCCCAGCAACAGTTGCCAGGGCAAGCCTGAGCATGACAGGGGGCTGGAGGGCGCCAGGCCCTGCCCACTTCCGCTTTGGGGAACAGCAACAGTTGCCAGGGCAAGCTTGGGCATGGCTGGGCATGGCAGGGGGCTGGAGGGCGCCAGGCCCCGCCCACTTCTGCTTTTGGGCCCAGCAACAGTTGCCAGGGCAAGCCTGGGCATGGCAGGGGGCTGGAGGGCGCCATGCCCCGCCCACATCCGCTTTGGAGGCCAGCAACAGTTGCCAGGGCAAGCTTGGGCATGGCTGGGCATGGCAGGGGGCTAAAGGGCGCCAGGCCCCGCCCACATCCGCTTTGGAGGCCAGCAACAGTTGCCAGGGCAACCCTGGGCATGACAGTGGGCTTGAAGGCGCCTGGCCCCGCCCACTTCCGCTTTGGGGGCCAGCAACAGTTGCCAGGGCAAGCCTGAGCATGACAGGGGGCTGGAGGGCGCCAGGCCCCGCCCACATCCGCTTTGGAGGCCAGCAACAGTTGCCAGGGCAACCCTGGGCATGGCTGGGCATGGCAGGGGGCTGGAGGGCGTCAGGCCCCACCCACATCCGTTTTTGGACCCAGCAACAGTTGCCAGGGCAACCCTGGGCATAGCAGGGGGCTTAAGGGCGCCTGGCCCCGCCCACTTCCGCTTTGGGGGCCAGCAACAGTTGCCAGGGCAACCCTGGGCATGGCAGGGGGCTTGAGGGCTCCTGGCCCCGCCTACTTCCGCTTTTGGGCCCAGCAACAGTTGCCAGGGCAACGATGGGCATAGCAGGGGGCTTAAGGGCGCCTGGCCCCGCCCACTTCCGCTTTGGGGCCCAGCAACAGTTGCCAGGGCAAGCTTGGGCACAGCAGGGGGCTGGAGGGCGCCAGGCCTCGCCCACTTCCGCTTTGGAGCCCAGCAACATATGCCAGGGCAGCCCTGGGCATGGCAGGGGGCTGGAGGGCGCCAGGCCCCGCCCACTTCCGCTTTGGAGGCCAGCAACAGTTGCCAGGGCAACCCTGGGCATAGCAGGGGGATTAAGGGCGCCTGGCCCCGCCCACTTCCGTTTTAGGGGCCAGCAACAGTTACCAGGGCAAGCCTGGGCATAACTCTGGGCTGGAGGGCGCCAGGCCCCGCCCACTTCCGCTTTGGGGGCCAGCAACAGTTGCAAGGGCATGCCTGGGCATAACTGGGGGCTGGAGGGCGCCAGGCCCCGCCCACTTCCGCTTTAGGGCCCAGCAACAGTTGCCAGGGCAAGCCTGAGCATGGCAGGGGGCTGGAGGGCGCCAGGCCCTGCCCACTTCCGCTTTGGGGAACAGCAACAGTTGCCAGGGCAATCCTGGGCATGGCTGGGCATGGCAGGGGGCTGGAGGGCGCCAGGCCCCGCCCACTTCTGCTTTTGGGCCCAGCAACAGTTGCCAGGGCAAGCCTGGGCATGGCAGGGGGCTGGAGGGCGCCATGCCCCGCCCACATCCGCTTTGGAGGCCAGCAACAGTTGCCAGGGCAAGCTTGGGCATGGCTGGGCATGGCAGGGGGCTAAAGGGCGCCAGGCCCCGCCCACATCCGCTTTGGAGGCCAGCAACAGTTGCCAGGGCAACCCTGGGCATGACAGTGGGCTTGAAGGTGCCTGGCCCCGCACACTTCCGCTTTGGGGGCCAGCAACAGTTGCCAGGGCAAGCCTGGGCATGGTAGGGGGCTGGAGGGCGCCAGGCCCCGCCCACTTCCGCTTTGGGGCCCAGCAACAGTTGCCAGGGCAAGCCTGGGCATGGCTGGACATGGCAGGGGGCTGGAGGGCGCCAGTCCCCGCCCACATCCGCTTTGGAGGCCAGCAACAGTTGCCAGGGCAACCCTGGGCATAGCAGGGGGCTTAAGGGCGCCTGCCCCGCCCACTTCCGCTTTAGGGGCCAGCAACAGTTGCCAGGGCAAGCCTGGGCATAGCAGGGGGCTGGAGGGCGCCAGGCCCCGCCCACTTCCGCTTTGGGGGCCAGCAACAGTTGCAAGGGCAAGCCTGGGCATAACTGGGGGCTGCAGGGCGCCAGGCCCCGCCCACTTCCGCTTTAAGGCCCAGCAACAGTTGCCAGGGCAAGCCTGAGCATGGCAGGGGGCTGGAGGGCGCCAGGCTTTGCCCACTTCCACTTTGGGGAACAGCAACAGTTGCCCGGGCAAGCCTGTGCATGGCTGGGCATGGCAGGGGGCTGGATGGCGCCAGGCCCCGCCCACATCCGCTTTGGAGGCCAGCAACAGTTGCCAGTGCAAGCCTGGGCATGGCTGGGCATGGCAGGGGGCTGGAGGGCGCCAGGCCCCACCCGCATCCGCTTTGGAGGCCAGGAACAGTTGCCAGGGCAACCCTGGGCATGGCAGGGGGCTGGAGGACGCCAGGCCCCACCCACTTCCGCGTCTGGGCCCAGCAACAGTTGCCAGGGCAACACTGGGCATTGCAGGGGGCTTAAGGGCGTCTGGACCCGCCCACTTCCGCTTTGGGGGCCAGCAACAGTTGCCAGGGCAACCCTGGGCATGGCAGGGGGCTTGAGGGCTCCTGGCCCCGCCCACTTCCGCTTTGGGGCCCAGCAACAGTTGCCAGGGCAAGCCTGGGCATGGCAGGAGGCTGGAGGGTGCCAGGCCCCGCCCACATCCGCTTTGGAGGCCAGCAACAGTTGCCAGGGCAAGCTTGGGCATGGCTGGGCATGGCAGGGGGCTGGAGGGCGCCAGGCCCCGCCCACATCCACTTTGGAGGCCAGCAACAGTTGGCAGGGCAACCCTGGGCATGGCAGTGGGCTTGAAGGCGCCTGGCCCCGCCCACTTCCGCTTTAGGGGCCAGCAACAGTTGCCAGGGCAAGCCTGGGCATGGCAGGGGGCTGGAGGGCGCCAGGCCCCACCCACATCCGCTTTTGAGGCCAGCAACAGTTGCCAGGGCAACCCTGGGCATGGCAGGGGGCTTGAGGGCTCCTGGCCCCGCCCACTTCCGCTTTGGGGCCCAGCAACAGTTGCCAGGGCAAGCCTGGGCATGGCAGGAGGCTGGAGGGCGCCAGGCCCTGCCCACATCCGCTTTGGAGGCCAGCAACAGTTGCCAGGGCAAGCTTGGGCATGGCTGGGCATGGCAGGGGGCTGGAGGGCGCCAGGCCCCGCCCACATCCGCTTTGGAGGCCAGCAACAGTTGGCAGGGCAACCCTGGGCATGGCAGGGGGCTTGAGGGTGCCTGGCACCGCCCACTTCCGCTTTGGGGCCCAGCAACAGTTGCCAGGGCAAGCCTGGGCATGGCTGGACATGGCAGGGGGCTGGAGGGCACCAGGCCCCGCCCACATCCGCTTTGGAGGCCAGCAACAGATGCCAGGGCAAGCCTGGGTATGGTTGGGCATGGCAGGGAGCTGGAGGGCGCCAGGCCCCGCCCACTTCCGCTTTGGGTCCCAGCAACAGTTGCCAGGGCAAGCTTGGGCACAGCAGGGGGCTGGAGGGCCCACTTCCGCTTTGGGGCCCAGCAACAGTTGCCAGGGCAAGCCTGGGCATGGCAGGGGGCTGGAGGACGCCAGGCCCCGCCCAATTCCGCTTTTGGGCCCAGCAACAGATGCCAAGGCAAGCCTGGTTATGGCTGGGCATGGCAGGGGGCTGGAGGGCGCAAGGCCCCGCCCACTTCCGCTTTGGGGCCCAGCAACAGTTGCCAGGGCAAGCCTGGGCATGGCAGTGGGCTGGAGGGCGCCAGGCCCCGCCCACTTCCGCTTTGGAGCCCAGCAACATATGCCAGGGCAGCCCTGGGCATGGCAGGGGGCTGGAGGGCGCCAGGCCCCGCCCACTTCCGCTTTGGAGGCCAGCAACAGTTGCCAGGGCAACCCTGGGCATAGCAGGGGGCTTAAGGGCGCCTGGCCCCGCCCACTTCCGCTTTAGGGGCCAGCAACAGTTACCAGGGCAAGCCTGGGCATAACTCTGGGCTGGAGGGCGCCAGACCCTGCCCACTTCCGCTTTGGGGAACAGCAACAGATGCCAGGGCAAGCCTGGGTATGGCTGGGCATGACAGGGGGCTGGAGGGCGCCAGGCCCCGCCCACTTCCGCTTTGGGGCCCAGCAACAGTTGCCAGGGCAACCCTGGGCATGACAGTGGGCTTGAAGGCGAAAGGTCCCGCCCACATCCGCTTTGGAGGCCAGCAACAGTTGCCAGGGCAACCCTGGGCATAGCAGGGGGCTTAAGGGCGCCTGGCCCCGCCCACTTCCGCTTTAGGGGCCAGCAACAGTTGCCAGGGCAAGCCTGGGCATAGCAGGGGGCTGGAGGGCGCCAGGCTCCGCCCACTTCCGCTTTGGGGGCCAGCAACAGTTGCAAGGGCAAGCCTGGGCATAACTGGGGGCTGCAGGGCGCCAGGCCCCGCCCACTTCCGCTTTAAGGCCCAGCAACAGTTACCAGGGCAAGCCTGAGCATGGCAGGGGGCTGGAGGGCGCCAGGCTTTGCCCACTTCCGCTTTGGGGAACAGCAACAGTTGCCCGGGCAAGCCTGGGCATGGCTGGGCATGGCAGGGGGCTGGATGGCGCCAGGCCCCGCCCACATCCGCTTTGGAGGCCAGCAACAGTTGCCAGGGCAAGCCTGGGCATGGCTGGGCATGGCAGGGGGCTGGAGGGCGCCAGGCCCCACCCACATCCGCTTTGGAGGCCAGCAACAGTTGCCAGGGCAACCCTGGGCATGGCAGGGGGCTGGAGGACGCCAGGCCCCACCCACTTCCGCGTTTGAGCCCAGCAACAGTTGCCAGGGCAACACTGGGCATAGCAGGGGGCTTAAGGGCGCCTGGCCCCACCCCCTTCCGCTTTGGGGGCCAGCAACAGTTGCCAGGGCAACCCTGGGCATGGCAGGGGGCTTGAGGGCTCCTGGCCCCGCCCACTTCCGCTTTGGGGCCCAGCAACAGTTGCCAGGGCAAGCCTGGGCATGGCAGGGGGCTGGAGGGCGCCAGGCCCCGCCCACATCCGCTTTGGAGGCCAGCAACAGTTGCCAGGGCAACCCTGGGCATGGCAGGGGGCTTGAGGGCGCCTGGCCCCGTCCACTTCCGCTTTGGGGGCCAGCAACAGTTGCCAGGGCAAGCTTGGGCATGGCTGGGCATGGCAGGGGGCTAAAGGGCGTCAGGCCCCGCCCACATCCGCTTTGGAGGCCAGCAACAGTTGCCAGGGCAAGCTTGGGCATGGCTGGGCATGGCAGGGGGCTAAAGGGCGTCAGGCCCCGCCCACATCCACTTTGGAGGCCAGCAACAGTTGGCAGGGCAACCCTGGGCATGGCAGTGGGCTTGAAGGCGCCTGGCCCCGCCCACTTCCGCTTTGGGGGCCAGCAACAGTTGCCAGGGCAAGCCTGGGTATGGCTGGGCATGGCAGTGGGCTGGAGGAGGCCAGGCCCCGCCCACTTCCGCTTTGGAAGCCAGCAACAGTTGCCAGGGCAACCCTGGGCATAGCAGGGGGCTTAAGGGCGCCTGGCCCCGCCCACTTCCGCTTTAGGGGCCAGCAACAGTTGCCAGGGCAAGCCTGGGCATGGCAGGGGGCTGGAGGGCGCCAGGCCCCACCCACATCCGCTTTGAGGCCAGCAACAGTTGCCAGGGCAACCCTGGGCATGGCAGGGGGCTTGAGGGCTCCTGGCCCCGCCCACTTCCGCTTTGGGGCCCAGCAACAGTTGCCAGGGCAAGCCTGGGCATGGCAGGAGGCTGGAGGGCGCCAGGCCCTGCCCACATCCGCTTTGGAGGCCAGCAACAGTTGCCAGGGCAAGCTTGGGCATGGCTGGGCATGGCAGGGGGCTGGAGGGCGCCAGGCCCCGCCCACATCTGCTTTGGAGGCCAGCAACAG
The DNA here is from genome assembly GCF_055691185.1 of Crinia signifera. Classification (NCBI taxonomy): domain Eukaryota; kingdom Metazoa; phylum Chordata; class Amphibia; order Anura; family Myobatrachidae; genus Crinia; species Crinia signifera. The sequence continues at coordinate 20,349 of NW_028142428.1, forward strand.
TTGGCAGGGCAACCCTGGGCATGGCAGGGGGCTTGAGGGTGCCTGGCACCGCCCACTTCCGCTTTGGGGCCCAGCAACAGTTGCCAGGGCAAGCCTGGGCATGGCTGGACATGGCAGGGGGCTGGAGGGCACCAGGCCCCGCCCACATCCGCTTTGGAGGCCAGCAACAGATGCCAGGGCAAGCCTGGGTATGGCTGGGCATGGCAGGGAGCTGGAGGGCGCCAGGCCCCGCCCACTTCCGCTTTGGGTCCCAGCAACAGTTGCCAGGGCAAGCTTGGGCACAGCAGGGGGCTGGAGGGCGCTAGGCCCCGCCCACTTCCGCTTTGGGGCCCAGCAACAGTTGCCAGGGCAAGCCTGGGCATGGCAGGGGGCTGGAGGACGCCAGGCCCCGCCCAATTCCGCTTTTGGGCCCAGCAACAGATGCCAAGGCAAGCCTGGTTATGGCTGGGCATGGCAGGGGGCTGGAGGGCGCAAGGCCCCGCCCACTTCCGCTTTGGGGCCCAGCAACAGTTGCCAGGGCAAGCCTGGGCATGGCAGTGGGCTGGAGGGCGCCAGGCCCCGCCCACTTCCGCTTTGGAGCCCAGCAACATATGCCAGGGCAGCCCTGGGCATGGCAGGGGGCTGGAGGGCGCCAGGCCCCGCCCACTTCCGCTTTGGAGGCCAGCAACAGTTGCCAGGGCAACCCTGGGCATAGCAGGGGGCTTAAGGGCGCCTGGCCCCGCCCACTTCCGCTTTAGGGGCCAGCAACAGTTACCAGGGCAAGCCTGGGCATAACTCTGGGCTGGAGGGCGCCAGGCCCCGCCCACTTCCGCTTTGGGGGCCAGCAACAGTTGCAAGGGCAAGCCTAGGCATAACTGGGGGCTGGAGGGCGCCAGGCCCCGCCCACTTCCGCTTTAAGGCCCATCAACAGTTGCCAGGGCAAGCCTGAGCATGGCAGGGGGCTGGAGGGCGCCAGGCCCTGCCCACTTCCGCTTTGGGGAACAGCAACAGATGCCAGGGCAAGCCTGGGTATGGCTGGGCATGGCAGGGGGCTGGAGGGCGCCAGGCCCCGCCCACTTCCGCTTTGGGGCCCAGCAACAGTTGCCAGGGCAACCCTGGGCATGACAGTGGGCTTGAAGGCGAAAGGCCCCGCCCACATCCGCTTTGGAGGCCAGCAACAGTTGCCAGGGCAACCCTGGGCATAGCAGGGGGCTTAAGGGCGCCTGGCCCCGCCCACTTCCGCTTTAGGGGCCAGCAACAGTTGCCAGGGCAAGCCTGGGCATAGCAGGGGGCTGGAGGGCGCCAGGCTCCGCCCACTTCCGCTTTGGGGGCCAGCAACAGTTGCAAGGGCAAGCCTGGGCATAACTGGGGGCTGCAGGGCGCCAGGCCCCGCCCACTTCCGCTTTAAGGCCCAGCAACAGTTACCAGGGCAAGCCTGAGCATGGCAGGGGGCTGGAGGGCGCCAGGCTTTGCCCACTTCCGCTTTGGGGAACAGCAACAGTTGCCCGGGCAAGCCTGGGCATGGCTGGGCATGGCAGGGGGCTGGATGGCGCCAGGCCCCGCCCACATCCGCTTTGGAGGCCAGCAACAGTTGCCAGGGCAAGCCTGGGCATGGCTGGGCATGGCAGGGGGCTGGAGGGCGCTAGGCCCCACCCACATCCGCTTTGGAGGCCAGCAACAGTTGCCAGGGCAACCCTGGGCATGGCAGGGGGCTGGAGGACGCCAGGCCCCACCCACTTCCGCGTTTGAGCCCAGCAACAGTTGCCAGGGCAACACTGGGCATAGCAGGGGGCTTAAGGGCGCCTGGCCCCACCCCCTTCCGCTTTGGGGCCCAGCAACAGTTGCCAGGGCAAGCCTGGGCATGGCAGGGGGCTGGAGGGCGCCAGGCCCCGCCCACATCCGCTTTGGAGGCCAGCAACAGTTGCCAGGGCAACCCTGGGCATGGCAGGGGGCTTGAGGGCGCCTGGCCCCGTCCACTTCCGCTTTGGGGGCCAGCAACAGTTGCCAGGGCAAGCTTGGGCATGGCTGGGCATGGCAGGGGGCTAAAGGGCGTCAGGCCCCGCCCACATCCGCTTTGGAGGCCAGCAACAGTTGCCAGGGCAAGCTTGGGCATGGCTGGGCATGGCAGGGGGCTAATGGGCGTCAGGCCCCGCCCACATCCGCTTTGGAGGCCAGCAACAGTTGCCAGGGCAACCCTGGGCATGGCAGGGGGCTTGAGGGCGCCTGGCCCCGTCCACTTCCGCTTTGGGGGCCAGCAACAGTTGCCAGGGCAACCCTGGGCATGACAGTGGGCTTGAAGGCGCCTGGCCCCGCCCACTTCCGCTTTGGGGGCCAGCAACAGTTGCCAGGGCAAGCCTGGGCATGGTAGGGGGCTGGAGGGCGCCAGGCCCCGCCCACTTCCGCTTTGGGGCCCAGCAACAGTTGCCAGGGCAAGCCTGGGCATGGCTGGGCATGGCAAGGGGCTGGAGGGCGCCAGGCCCCGCCCACATCCGCTTTGGAGGTTAGCAACAGTTGCCAGGGCAACCCTGGGCATAACTGGGGGCTGGAGTGCGCCAGGCCCCGCCCACATCCGCTTTGGAGGCCAGCAACAGTTGCCAGGGCAACCCTGGGTATAGCAGGGGCTTAAGGGCGCCTGGCCCCGCCCACTTCCGCTTTAGGGGCCAGCAACAGTTGCCAGGGCAAGCCTGGGCATAGCAGGGGGCTGGAGGGCGCCAGGCCCCGCCCACTTCCGCTTTGGGGGCCAGCAACAGTTGCAAGGGCAAGCCTGGGCATAACTGGGGGCTGCAGGGCGCCAGGCCCCGCCCACTTCCGCTTTAAGGCCCAGCAACAGTTGCCAGGGCAAGCCTGAGCATGGCAGGGGGCTGGAGGGCGCCAGGCCCCGCCCACTTCCGCTTTGGGGAACAGCAACAGTTGCCCGGGCAAGCCTGGGCATGGCTGGGCATGGCAGGGGGCTGGATGGCGCCAGGCCCCGCCCACATCCGCTTTGGAGGCCAGCAACAGTTGCCAGGGCAAGCCTGGGCATGGCTGGGCATGGCAGGGGGCTGGAGGGCGCCAGGCCCCACCCACATCCGCTTTGGAGGCCAGCAACAGTTGCCAGGGCAACCCTGGGCATGGCAGGGGGCTGGAGGACGCCAGGCCCCACCCACTGGCCCAGCAACAGTTGCCAGGGCAACCCTGGGCATAGCAGGGGGCTTAAGGGCGCCTGGCCCCGCCCACTTCCGCTTTGGGGGCCAGCAACTGTTGCCAGGGCAACCCTGGGCATGGCAGGGGGCTTGAGGGCTCCTGGCCCCGCCCACTTCCGCTTTGGAGGCCAGCAACAGTTGCCAGGGCAAGCTTGGGCATGGCTGGGCATGGCAGGGGGCTGGAGGGCGCCAGGCCCCGCCCACATCCGCTTTGGAGGCCAGCAACAGTTGGAAGGGCAACCCTGGGCATGGCAGGGGGCTTGAGGGTGCCTGGCACCGCCAACTTCCGCTTTGGGGGGCAGCAACAATTGCCAGGGCAAGCCTGGGCATGGCAGGGGGCTGGAGGACGCCAGGCCCCGCCCACTTCCGCTTTTGGGCCCAGCGACAGTTGCCAGGGCAAGCCTGGGTATGGCTGGGCATGGCAGGGGGCTGGAGGGCGCCAGGCCCCGCCCACTTCCGCTTTGGGGCCCAGCAACAGTTGCCAGGGCAAGCCTGGGCATGGCAGGGGGCTGGAGGGCGCCAGGCCCACCCACATCCGCTTTGGAGGCTAGCAACAGTTGCCAGGTCAACCCTGGGCATGGCAGGGGCTTGAGGGCGCAAGGCCCCACCCACATCCGCTTTGGAGGCTAGCAACAGTTGCCAGGGCAAGCCTGGGTATGGCTGGGCATGGCAGGGGGCTGCAGGACGCCAGGCCCCGCCCACTTCTGCTTTGGGGGCCAGCAACAGTTGCCAGGGCAACCCTGGGCATGGCAGTGGGCTTGAAGGCGCCTGGCCCCGCCCACTTCCGCTTTGGGGGCCAGCAACAGTTGCCAGGGCAAGCCTGGGTATGGCTGGGCATGGCAGTGGGCTGGAGGAGGCCAGGCCCCGCCCACTTCCGCTTTGGAGGCCAGCAACAGTTGCCAGGGCAACCCTGGGCATAGAAGGGTGCTTAAGGGCGCCTGGCCCCGCCAACTTCCGCTTTAGGGGCCAGCAACATTTGCCAGGGCAACCATGGGCATGGCAGGGGGCTGGATGGCGCCAGGCCCCGCCCACTTCCGCTTTAGGGCCCAGCAACAGTTGCCAGGGCAAGCCTGAGCATGGCAGGGGGCTGGAGGGCGCCAGGCCCGGCCAAATCCGCTTTGGAGGCCAGCAACAGTTGCCAGGGCAAGCCTGGGCATGGCTGGGCATGGCAGGGGGCTGGAGGGCACCAGGCCCCACCCACATCCGCTTTTGGACCCAGCAACAGTTGCCAGGGCAACCCTGGGCATAGTAGGGGGCTTAAGGGCGCCTGGCCCCGCCCACTTCCGCTTTGGGGGCCAGCAACAGTTGCCAGGGCAACCCTGGGCATGGCTGGGCATGGCAGGGGGCTTGAGGGCTCCTTGCCCCGCCCACTTCCGCTTTTGGGCCCAGCAACAGTTGCCAGGGCAACCCTGGGCATAGCAGGGGGCTTAAGAGCGCCTGGCCCCGCCCACTTCCGCTTTGGGGGCCAGCAACAGTTGCCAGGGCAAGCTAGGGCATGGCTGGGCATGGCAGGGGGCTGGAGGGCGCTAGGCCCCGCCCACATCCGCTTTGGAGGCCAGCAACAGTTGCCAGGGCAACCCTGGGCATGGCAGGGGGCTTGAGGGCTCTTGGCCCCGCCCACTTCCGCTTTGGGGCCCAGCAACAGTTGCCAGGGCAAGCCTGGGCATGGCAGGGGGCTGGAGGACGCCAGGCCCCGCCCACTTCCGCTTTTGGGCCCAGCAACAGATGCCAGGGCAAGCCTGGGTATGGCTGGGCATGGCAGGGGGCTGGAGGGCGCCAGGCCCCGCCCACTTCCGCTTTGGGGCCCAGCAACAGTTGCCAGGGCAAGCCTGGGAAAGCCTGGGCATGGCAGGGGGCTGGATGGCGCCAGGCCCCGCCCACTTCCGCTTTGGGGCCCAGCAACAGTTGCCAGGGCAAGCTTGGGCACAGCAGGGGGCTGGAGGGCGCCAGGCCCCGCCCACTTCCGCTTTGGGGGCCAGCAACAGTTACCAGGGCAACCCTGGGCATGGCAGGGGGCTGGAGGACGCCAGGCCCCACCCACTTCCGCTTTGGGGGCCAGCAACAGATGCCAGGGCAAGCCTGGGTATGGCTGGGCATGGCAGGGGGCTGGAGGGCGCCAGGCCCCGCCCACTTCCGCTTTGGGGCCCAGCAACAGTTGCCAGGGCAAGCCTGGGCATGGCAGTGGGCTGGAGGGCGCCAGGCCCCGCCCACTTCCGCTTTGGAGCCCAGCAACATATGCCAGGGCAGCCCTGGGCATGGCAGGGGGCTGGAGGGCGCCAGGCCCCGCCCACTTCCGCTTTGGAGGCCAGCAACAGTTGCCAGGGCAACCCTGGGCATAGCAGGGGGCTTAAGGGCGCCTGGCCCCGCCCACTTCCGCTTTAGGGGCCAGCAACAGTTACCAGGGCAAGCCTGGGCATAACTCTGGGCTGGAGGGCGCCAGGCCCCGCCCACTTCCGCTTTGGGGGCCAGCAACAGTTGCAAGGGCAAGCCTAGGCATAACTGGGGGCTGGAGGGCGCCAGGCCCCGCCCACTTCCGCTTTAAGGCCCATCAACAGTTGCCAGGGCAAGCCTGAGCATGGCAGGGGGCTGGAGGGCACCAGGCCCTGCCCACTTCCGCTTTGGGGAACAGCAACAGATGCCAGGGCAAGCCTGGGTATGGCTGGGCATGGCAGGGGGCTGGAGGGCGCCAGGCCCCGCCCACTTCCGCTTTGGGGCCCAGCAACAGTTGCCAGGGCAACCCTGGGCATGACAGTGGGCTTGAAGGCGAAAGGCCCCGCCCACATCCGCTTTGGAGGCCAGCAACAGTTGCCAGGGCAACCCTGGGCATAGCAGGGGGCTTAAGGGCGCCTGGCCCCGCCCACTTCCGCTTTAGGGGCCAGCAACAGTTGCCAGGGCAAGCCTGGGCATAGCAGGGGGCTGGAGGGCGCCAGGCTCCGCCCACTTCCGCTTTGGGGGCCAGCAACAGTTGCAAGGGCAAGCCTGGGCATAACTGGGGGCTGCAGGGCGCCAGGCCCCGCCCACTTCCGCTTTAAGGCCCAGCAACAGTTACCAGGGCAAGCCTGAGCATGGCAGGGGGCTGGAGGGCGCCAGGCTTTGCCCACTTCCGCTTTGGGGAACAGCAACAGTTGCCCGGGCAAGCCTGGGCATGGCTGGGCATGGCAGGGGGCTGGATGGCGCCAGGCCCCGCCCACATCCGCTTTGGAGGCCAGCAACAGTTGCCAGGGCAAGCCTGGGCATGGCTGGGCATGGCAGGGGGCTGGAGGGCGCCAGGCCCCACCCACATCCGCTTTGGAGGCCAGCAACAGTTGCCAGGGCAACCCTGGGCATGGCAGGGGGCTGGAGGACGCCAGGCCCCACCCACTTCCGCAATTGAGCCCAGCAACAGTTGCCAGGGCAACACTGGGCATAGCAGGGGGCTTAAGGGCGCCTGGCCCCACCCCCTTCCGCTTTGGGGCCCAGCAACAGTTGCCAGGGCAAGCCTGGGCATGGCAGGGGGCTGGAGGGCGCCAGGCCCCGCCCACATCCGCTTTGGAGGCCAGCAACAGTTGCCAGGGCAACCCTGGGCATGGCAGGGGGCTTGAGGGCGCCTGGCCCCGTCCACTTCCGCTTTGGGGGCCAGCAACAGTTGCCAGGGCAAGCTTGGGCATGGCTGGGCATGGCAGGGGGCTAAAGGGCGTCAGGCCCCGCCCACATCCGCTTTGGAGGCCAGCAACAGTTGCCAGGGCAAGCTTGGGCATGGCTGGGCATGGCAGGGGGCTAAAGGGCGTCAGGCCCCGCCCACATCCGCTTTGGAGGCCAGCAACAGTTGCCAGGTCAACCCTGGGCATGGCAGGGGGCTTGAGGGCGCCTGGCCCCGTCCACTTCCGCTTTGGGGGCCAGCAACAGTTGCCAGGGCAACCCTGGGCATGACAGTGGGCTTGAAGGCGCCTGGCCCCGCCCACTTCCGCTTTGGGGGCCAGCAACAGTTGCCAGGGCAAGCCTGGGCATGGTAGGGGGCTGGAGGGCGCCAGGCCCCGCCCACTTCCGCTTTGGGGCCCAGCAACAGTTGCCAGGGCAACCCTGGGCATAACTGGGGGCTGGAGTGCGCCAGGCCCCGCCCACATCCGCTTTGGAGGCCAGCAACAGTTGCCAGGGCAACCCTGGGTATAGCAGGGGGCTTAAGGGCGCCTGGCCCCGCCCACTTCCGCTTTAGGGGCCAGCAACAGTTGCCAGGGCAAGCCTGGGCATAGCAGGGGGCTGGAGGGCGCCAGGCCCCGCCCACTTCCGCTTTGGGGGCCAGCAACAGTTGCAAGGGCAAGCCTGGGCATAACTGGGGGCTGCAGGGCGCCAGGCCCCGCCCACTTCCGCTTTAAGGCCCAGCAACAGTTGCCAGGGCAAGCCTGAGCATGGCAGGGGGCTGGAGGGCGCCAGGCCCCGCCCACTTCCGCTTTGGGGAACAGCAACAGTTGCCCGGGCAAGCCTGGGCATGGCTGGGCATGGCAGGGGGCTGGATGGCGCCAGGCCCCGCCCACATCCGCTTTGGAGGCCAGCAACAGTTGCCAGGGCAAGCCTGGGCATGGCTGGGCATGGCAGGGGGCTGGAGGGCGCCAGGCCCCACCCACATCCGCTTTGGAGGCCAGCAACAGTTGCCAGGGCAACCCTGGGCATGGCAGGGGGCTGGAGGACGCCAGGCCCCACCCACTTCCGCGTTTGGGCCCAGCAACAGTTGCCAGGGCAACCCTGGGCATAGCAGGGGGCTTAAGGGCGCCTGGCCCCGCCCACTTCCGCTTTGGGGGCCAGCAACAGTTGCCAGGGCAACCCTGGGCATGGCAGGGGGCTTGAGGGCTCCTGGCCCCGCCCACTTCCGCTTTGGAGGCCAGCAACAGTTGCCAGGGCAAGCTTGGGCATGGCTGGGCATGGCAGGGGGCTGGAGGGCGCCAGGCCCCGCCCACATCCGCTTTGGAGGCCAGCAACAGTTGGAAGGGCAACCCTGGGCATGGCAGGGGGCTTGAGGGTGCCTGGCACCGCCAACTTCCGCTTTGGGGGGCAGCAACAATTGCCAGGGCAAGCCTGGGCATGGCAGGGGGCTGGAGGACGCCAGGCCCCGCCCACTTCCGCTTTTGGGCCCAGCGACAGTTGCCAGGGCAAGCCTGGGTATGGCTGGGCATGGCAGGGGGCTGGAGGGCGCCAGGCCCCGCCCACTTCCGCTTTGGGGCCCAGCAACAGTTGCCAGGGCAAGCCTGGGCATGGCAGGGGGCTGGAGGGCGCCAGGCCCCACCCACATCCGCTTTGGAGGCTAGCAACAGTTGCCAGGTCAACCCTGGGCATGGCAGGGGGCTTGAGGGCGCAAGGCCCCACCCACATCCGCTTTGGAGGCTAGCAACAGTTGCCAGGGCAAGCCTGGGTATGGCTGGGCATGGCAGGGGGCTGCAGGACGCCAGGCCCCGCCCACTTCTGCTTTGGGGGCCAGCAACAGTTGCCAGGGCAACCCTGGGCATGGCAGTGGGCTTGAAGGCGCCTGGCCCCGCCCACTTCCGCTTTGGGGGCCAGCAACAGTTGCCAGGGCAAGCCTGGGTATGGCTGGGCATGGCAGTGGGCTGGAGGAGGCCAGGCCCCGCCCACTTCCGCTTTGGAGGCCAGCAACAGTTGCCAGGGCAACCCTGGGCATAGAAGGGTGCTTAAGGGCGCCTGGCCCCGCCAACTTCCGCTTTAGGGGCCAGCAACAGTTGCCAGGGCAACCATGGGCATGGCAGGGGGCTGGATGGCGCCAGGCCCCGCCCACTTCCGCTTTAGGGCCCAGCAACAGTTGCCAGGGCAAGCCTGAGCATGGCAGGGGGCTGGAGGGCGCCAGGCCCCGCCCACATCCGCTTTGGAGGCCAGCAACAGTTGCCAGGGCAAGCCTGGGCATGGCTGGGCATGGCAGGGGGCTGGAGGGCACCAGGCCCCACCCACATCCGCTTTTGGACCCAGCAACAGTTGCCAGGGCAACCCTGGGCATAGTAGGGGGCTTAAGGGCGCCTGGCCCCGCCCACTTCCGCTTTGGGGGCCAGCAACAGTTGCCAGGGCAACCCTGGGCATGGCTGGGCATGGCAGGGGGCTTGAGGGCTCCTTGCCCCGCCCACTTCCGCTTTTGGGCCCAGCAACAGTTGCCAGGGCAACCCTGGGCATAGCAGGGGGCTTAAGAGCGCCTGGCCCCGCCCACTTCCGCTTTGGGGGCCAGCAACAGTTGCCAGGGCAAGCTAGGGCATGGCTGGGCATGGCAGGGGGCTGGTGGGCGCTAGGCCCCGCCCACATCCGCTTTGGAGGCCAGCAACAGTTGCCAGGGCAACCCTGGGCATGGCAGGGGGCTTGAGGGCTCTTGGCCCCGCCCACTTCCGCTTTGGGGCCCAGCAACAGTTGCCAGGGCAAGCCTGGGCATGGCAGGGGGCTGGAGGACGCCAGGCCCCGCCCACTTCCGCTTTTGGGCCCAGCAACAGATGCCAGGGCAAGCCTGGGTATGGCTGGGCATGGCAGGGGGCTGGAGGGCGCCAGGCCCCGCCCACTTCCGCTTTGGGGCCCAGCAACAGTTGCCAGGGCAAGCCTGGGAAAGCCTGGGCATGGCAGGGGGCTGGATGGCGCCAGGCCCCGCCCACTTCCGCTTTGGGGCCCAGCAACAGTTGCCAGGGCAAGCTTGGGCACAGCAGGGGGCTGGAGGGCGCCAGGCCCCGCCCACTTCCGCTTTGGGGGCCAGCAACAGTTACCAGGGCAACCCTGGGCATGGCAGGGGGCTGGAGGACGCCAGGCCCCACCCACTTCCGCTTTGGGGGCCAGCAACAGATGCCAGGGCAAGCCTGGGTATGGCTGGGCATGGCAGGGGGCTGGAGGGCGCCAGGCCCCGCCCACTTCCGCTTTGGGGCCCAGCAACAGTTGCCAGGGCAAGCTTGGGCACAGCAGGGGGCTGGAGGGCGCCAGGCCCCGCCCACTTCCGCTTTGGGGCCCAGCAACAGTTGCCAGGGCAAGCCTGGGCATGGCAGGGGGCTGGAGGACGCCAGGCCCCGCCCAATTCCGCTTTTGGGCCCAGCAACAGATGCCAGGGCAAGCCTGGGTATGGCTGGGCATGGCAGGGGGCTGGAGGGCGCCAGGCCCCGCCCACTTCCGCTTTGGAGCCCAGCAACATATGCCAGGGCAGCCCTGGGCATGGCAGGGGGCTGGAGGGCGCCAGGCCCCGCCCACTTCCGCTTTGGAGGCCAGCAACAGTTGCCAGGGCAACCCTGGGCATAGCAGGGGGCTTTAGGGCGCCTGGCCCCGCCCACTTCCGCTTTAGGGGCCAGCAACAGTTACCAGGGCAAGCCTGGGCATAACTCTGGGCTGGATGGCGCCAGGCCCCGCCCACTTCCGCTTTGGGGGCCAGCAACAGTTGCAAGGGCAAGCCTGGGCATAACTGGGGGCTGGAGGGCGCCAGGCCCCGCCCACTTCCGCTTTAGGGCCCAGCAACAGTTGCCAGGGCAAGCCTGAGCATGGCAGGGGGCTGGAGGGCGCCAGGCCCTGCCCAATTCCGCTTTGGGGAACAGCAACAGTTGCCAGGGCAATCCTGGGCATGGCTGGGCATGGCAAGGGGCTGGAGGGCTCCAGGCCCCGCCCACTTCTGCTTTTGGGCCCAGCAACGGTTGCCAGGGCAAGCCTGGGCATGGCAGGGGGCTGGAGTGCGCCATGCCCCGCCCACATCCGCTTTGGAGGCCAGCAACAGTTGCCAGGGCAAGCTTGGGCATGGCTGGGCATGGCAGGGGGCTAAAGGGCGCCAGGCCCCGCCCACATCCGCTTTGGAGGTCAGCAACAGTTGCCAGGGCAACCCTGGGCATGACAGTGGGCTTGAAGGCGCCTGGTCCTGCCCACTTCCCCTTTGGGGGCCAGCAACAGTTGCCAGGGCAAGCCTGGGCATGGTAGGGGGCTGGAGGGCGCCAGGCCCCGCCCACTTCCGCTTTGGGGCCCAGCAACAGTTGCCAGGGCAAGCCTGGGCATGGCTGGGCATGGCAGGGGGCTGGAGGGCGCCAGGCCCCGCCCACATCCGCTTTGGAGGCCAGCAACAGTTGCCAGGGCAACCCTGGGCATAGCAGGGGGCTTAAGGGCGCCTGGCCCCGCCCACTTCCGCTTTAGGGCCCAGCAACATTTGCCAGGGCAAGCCTGAGCATGGCAGGGGGCTGGAGGGCGCCAGGCTTTGCCCACTTCCGCTTTGGGGAACAGCAACAGTTGCCCGGGCAAGCCTGGGCATGGCTGGGCATGGCAGGGGGCTGGATGGCGCCAGGCCCCGCCCACATCCGCTTTGGAGGCCAGCAACAGTTGCCAGGGCAAGCCTGGGCATGGCTGGGCATGGCAGGGGGCTGGAGGGCGCCAGGCCCCACCCACATCCGCTTTGGAGGCCAGCAACAGTTGCCAGGGCAAGCCTGGGCATGGCTGGGCATGGCAGGGGGCTGGAGGGCGCCAGGCCCCACCCACATCCGCTTTGGAGGCCAGCAACAGTTGCCAGGGCAACCCTGGGCATGGCAGGGGGCTGGAGGACGCCAGGCCCCACCCACTTCCGCGTTTGGGCCTAGCAACAGTTGCCAGGGCAACACTGGGCATAGCAGGGGGCTTAAGGGCGCCTGGCCCCGCCCACTTCCGCTTTGGGGGCCAGCAACAGTTGCCAGGGCAACCCTGGGCATGGCAGGGGGCTTAAGGGCGCCTGGCCCCGCCTACTTCCGCTTTGGGGCCCAGCAACAGTTGCCAGGGCAAGCCTGGGCATGACAGGAGGCTGGAGGGCGCCAGGCCCTGCCCACATCCGCTTTGGAGGCCAGCAACAGTTGCCAGGGCAAGCTTGGGCATGGCTGGGCATGGCAGGGGGCTGGAGGGCGCCAGGCCCCGCCCACATCCGCTTTGGAGGCCAGCAACAGTTGGCAGGGCAACCCTGGGCATGGCAGGGGGCTTGAGGGTGCCTGGCACCGCCCACTTCCGCTTTGGGGGGCAGCCACAGTTGCCAGGGCAAGCCTGGGCATGGCAGGGGGCTGGAGGGCGCCAGGCCCCACCCACATCCGCTTTGGAGGCTAGCAACAGTTGCCAGGTCAACCCTGGGCATGGCAGTGGGCTTGAAGGCGCCTGGCCCCGCCCACTTCCGGTTTGGGGGCCAGCAACAGTTGCCAGGGCAAGCCTGGGTATGGCTGGGCATGGCAGGGGGCTGGAGGACGCCAGGCCCCGCCCACTTCTGCTTTGGGGGCCAGCAACAGTTGCCTGGGCAACCCTGGGCATGGCAGTGGGCTTGAAGGCGCCTGGCCCCGCCCACTTCCGCTTTGGGGGCCAGCAACAGTTGCCAGGGCAAGCCTGGGTATGGCTGGGCATGGCAGTGGGCTGGAGGAGGCCAGGCCCCGCCCACTTCCGCTTTGGAGGCCAGCAACAGTTGCCATGGCAACCCTGGGCATAGCAGGGGGCTTAAGGGCGCCTGGCCCCGCCCACTTCCGCTTTAGGGGCCAGCAACAGTTGCCAGGGCAACCATGGGCATGGCAGGGGGCTGGATGGCGCCAGGCCCCGCCCACTTCCGCTTTGGGGCCCAGCAACAGTTGCCAGGGCAAGCCTGGGCATGGCAGGGGGCTGGAGGACGCCAGGCCCCGCCCACTTCCGCTTTTGGGCCCAGCAACAGATGCCAGGGCAAGCCTGGGTATGGCTGGGCATGGCAGGGGGCTGGAGGGCGCCAGGCCCCACCCACTTCCGCTTTGGGGCCCAGCAACAGTTGACAGGGCAAGCCTGAGCATGGCAGGGGGCTGGAGGACGCCAGGCCCCGCCCACTTCTGCTTTGGGGAACAGCAACAGTTGCCAGGGCAATCCTGGGCATGGCTGGGCATGGCAGGGGGCTGGAGGGCGCCAGGCCCTGCCCACTTCTGCTTTGGGGCCCAGTAACAGTTGCCAGGGCAAGCCTGGGCATGGCAGGGGGCTGGAGGACGCCAGGCCCAACCCACTTCCGCTTTTGGGCCCAGCAACAGTTGCCAGGGCAAGCCTGGGCAAGGCAGGGGGCTGGAGGGCGCCAGGCCCCGACCACATCCGCTTTGGAGGCCAGCAACAGTTGCCAGGGCAAGCTTGGGCATGGCTGGGCATGGCAGGGGGCTAAAGGGCGCCAGGCCCCGCCCACATCCGCTTTGGAGGCCAGCAACAGTTGCCAGGGAAACCCTGGGCATGGCAGGGGGCTTGAGGGCGCCTGGCCCCGTCCACTTCCGCTTTGGGGGCCAGCAACAGTTGCCAGGGCAACCCTGGGCATGACAGTGGGCTTGAAGGCGCCTGGCCCCGCCCACTTCCGCTTTGGGGGCCAGCAACAGTTGCCAGGGCAAGCCTGGGCATGGTAGGGGGCTTGAGGGCTCCTGGCCCCGCCCACTTCCACTTTGGGGCCCAGCAACAGTTGCCAGGGCAAGCTTGGGTATGGCTGGGCACGGCAGGGGGCTGGAGGGCGCCAGGCCCCGCCCACATCCGCTTTAGAGGCCAGCAACAGTTGGCAGGGCAACGCTGGGCATGGCAGTGGGCTTGAAGGCGCCTGGCCCCGCCCACTTCCGCTTTGGGGGCCAGCAACAGTTGCCAGGGCAAGCCTGGGCATGGCAGGGGGCTGGAGGGCGCCAGGCCCCACCCACATCCGCTTTGGAGGCCAGCAACAGTTGCCAGGGCAACCCTGGGCATGGCAGGGGGCTGGAGGACGCCAGGCCCCACCCACATCCGCTTTGGAGGCTAGCAACAGTTGCCAGGGCAAGTCTGGGTATGGCTGGGCATGGCAGTGGGCTGGAGGAGGGCAGGCCCCGCCCACTTCCGCTTTGGAGGCCAGCAACAGTTGCCAGGGCAACCCTGGGCATAGCAGGGGGCTTAAGGCGCCTGGACCCGCCCACTTCCGCTTTGGGGGCCAGCAACAGTTGCCAGGGCAACCCTGGGCATGGCAGGGGGCTTGAGGGCTCCTGGCCCCGCCCACTTCCGCTTTGGGGCCCAGCAACAGATGCCAGGGCAAGCCTGGGTATGGCTGGGCATGGCAGGGGGCTGGAGGGCGCCAGGCCCCACCCACTTCCGCTTTGGGGCCCAGCAACAGTTGACAGGGCAAGCCTGAGCATGGCAGGGGGCTGGAGGACGCCAGGCCCCGCCCACTTCTGCTTTGGGGAACAGCAACAGTTGCCAGGGCAAGCCTGGGCAAGGCAGGGGGCTGGAGGGCGCCAGGCCCCGCCCACATCCGCTTTGGAGGCCAGCAACAGTTGCCAGGGCAAGCTTGGGCATGGCTGGGCATGGCAGGGGGCTAAAGGGCGTCAGGCCCCGCCCACATCCGCTTTGGAGGCCAGCAACAGTTGACAGGGCAACCCTGGGCATGGCATGGGGTTTGAGGGCGCCTGGCCCCGTCCACTTCCGCTTTGGGGGCCAGCAACAGTTGCCAGGGCAACCCTGGGCATGACAGTGGGCTTGAAGGCGCCTGGCCCCGCCCACATCCGCTTTGGAGGTTAGCAACAGTTGCCAGGGCAACCCTGGGCATAGCAGGGGGCTTAAGGGCGCCTGGCCCCGCCCACTTCCGCTTTGGAGGCCAGCAACAGTTGCCAGGGCAAGCCTGGGCATAACTGGGGGCTGGAGGGCGCCAGGCCCCGCCCACATCCGCTTTGGAGGCCAGCAACAGTTGCCAGGGCAACCCTGGGCATAGCAGGGGGCTTAAGGGCTCCTGGCCCCGCCCACTTCCGCTTTGGGGCCCAGCAACAGATGCCAGGGCAAGCCTGGGTATGGCTGGGCATGGCAGGGGGCTGGAGGGCGCCAGGCCCACCCACTTCCGCTTTGGGGCCCAGCAACAGTTGACAGGGCAAGCCTGAGCATGGCAGGGGGCTGGAGGACGCCAGGCCCCGCCCACTTCTGCTTTGGGGAACAGCAACAGTTGCCAGGGCAAGCCTGGGCAAGGCAGGGGGCTGGAGGGCGCCAGGCCCCGCCCACATCCGCTTTGGAGGCCAGCAACAGTTGCCAGGGCAAGCTTGGGCATGGCTGGGCATGGCAGGGGGCTAAAGGGCGTCAGGCCCCGCCCACATCCGCTTTGGAGGCCAGCAACAGTTGACAGGGCAACCCTGGGCATGGCATGGGGTTTGAGGGCGCCTGGCCCCGTCCACTTCCGCTTTGGGGGCCAGCAACAGTTGCCAGGGCAACCCTGGGCATGACAGTGGGCTTGAAGGCGCCTGGCCACGCCCACATCCGCTTTGGAGGTTAGCAACAGTTGCCAGGACAAGCCTGGGCATAGCAGGGGGCTGGAGGGCGCCAGGCCCCGCCCACTTCCGCTTTGGGGAACAGCAACAGTTGCCCGGGCAAGCCTGGGCATAACTAGGGGCTGCAGGGCGCCAGGCCCCGCCCACTTCCGCTTTAAGGCCCAGCAACAGTTGCCAGGGCAAGCCTGAGCATGGCAGGGGGCTGGAGGGCGCCAGGCTTTGCCCACTTCCGCTTTGGGGAACAGCAACAGTTGCCCGGGCAAGCCTGGGCATGGCTGGGCATGGCAGGGGGCTGGATGGCGCCAGGCCCCGCCCACATCCGCTTTGGAGGCCAGCAACAGTTGCCAGGGCAAGCCTGGGCATGGCTGGGCATGGCAGGGGGCTGGAGGGCGCCAGGCCCCACCCACATCCGCTTTGGAGGCCAGCAACAGTTGCCAGGGCAACCCTGGGCATGGCAGGGGGCTGGAGGACGCCAGGCCCCACCCACTTCCGCGTTTGGGCCCAGCAACAGTTGCCAGGGCAACCCTGGGCATAGCAGGGGGCTTAAGGGCGCCTGGCCCCACCCACTTCCGCTTTGGGGGGCAGCAACAGTTGCCAGGGCAAGCCTGGGCATGGCAGGGGGCTGGAGGACGCCAGGCCCCGCCCACTTCCGCTTTTGGGCCCAGCGACAGTTGCCAGGGCAAGCCTGGGTATGGCTGGGCATGGCAGGGGGCTGGAGGGCGCCAGGCCCCGCCCACTTCCGCTTTGGGGCCCAGCAACAGTTGCCAGGGCAAGCTTGGGCATGGCTGGGCATGGCAGGGGGCTGGAGGGCGCCAGGCCCCACCCACATCCGCTTTGGAGGCTAGCAACAGTTGCCAGGTCAACCCTGGGCATGGCAGGGGGCTTGAGGGCGCAAGGCCCCACCCACATCCGCTTTGGAGGCTAGCAACAGTTGCCAGGGCAAGCCTGGGTATGGCTGGGCATGGCAGGGGGCTGCAGGACGCCAGGCCCCGCCCACTTCTGCTTTGGGGGCCAGCAACAATTGCCAGGGCAACACTGGGCATGGCAGTGGGCTTGAAGGCGCCTGGCCCCGCCCACTTCCGCTTTGGGGGCCAGCAACAGTTGCCAGGGCAAGCCGGGGTATGGCTGGGCATGGCAGTGGGCTGGAGGAGGCCAGGCCCCGCCCACTTCCGCTTTGGAGGCCAGCAACAGTTGCCAGGGCAACCCTGTGCATAGAAGGGTGCTTAAGGGCGCCTGGCCCCGCCAACTTCCGCTTTAGGGGCCAGCAACAGTTGCCAGGGCAACCATGGGCATGGCAGGTGGCTGGATGGCGCCAGGCCCCGCCCACTTCCGCTTTAGGGCCCAGCAACAGTTGCCAGGGCAAGCCTGAGCATGGCAGGGGGCTGGAGGGCGCCAGGCCCCGCCCACATCCGCTTTGGAGGCCAGCAACAGTTGCCAGGGCAAGCCTGGGCATGGCTGGGCATGGCAGGGGGCTGGAGGGCGCCAGGCCCCACCCACATCCGCTTTTGGACCCAGCAACAGTTGCCAGGGCAACCCTGGGCATAGTAGGGGGCTTAAGGGCGCCTGGCCCCGCCCACTTCCGCTTTGGGGGCCAGCAACAGTTGCCAGGGCAACCCTGGGCATGGCTGGGCATGGCAGGGGGCTTGAGGGCTCCTGGCCCCGCCCACTTCCGCTTTTGGGCCCAGCAACAGTTGCCAGGGCAACCCTGGGCATAGCAGGGGGCTTAAGGGCGCCTGGCCCCGCCCACTTCCGCTTTGGGGGCCAGCAACAGTTGCCAGGGCAAGCCTGGGCATGGCAGGGGGCTGGAGGGCGCCAGGCCCCGCCCACATCCGCTTTGGAGGCCAGCAACAGTTGCCAGGGCAAGCTAGGGCATGCCTGGGCATGGCAGGGGGCTGGAGGGCGCCAGGCCCCGCCCACATCCGCTTTGGAGGCCAGCAACAGTTGCCAGCTCAACCCTGGGCATGGCAGGGGGCTTGAGGGCGCCTAGCCCCGCCCACTTCCGCTTTGGAGGCCAGCAACAGTTGCCAGGGCAACCCTGGGAATGGCAGGGGGCTTGAGGGCGCCTAGCCCCGCCCACATCCGCTTTGGAGGCCAGCAACAGTTGCCAGGGCAAGCCTGGGCATGGCTGGGCATGGCAGGGGGCTGGAGGGCGCCAGGCCCCGCCCACATCCGCTTTGGAGGCCAGCAACAGTTGCCAGGGCAAGCCTGGGCAAGCCTGGGCATGGCAGGGGGCTGGATGGCGCCAGGCCCCGCCCACTTCCGCTTTGGGGCCCAGCAACAGTTGCCAGGGCAAGCTTGGGCACAGCAGGGGGCTGGAGGGCGCCAGGCCCCGCCCACTTCCGCTTTGGGGGCCAGCAACAGTTACCAGGGCAACCCTGGGCATGGCAGGGGGCTGGAGGACGACAGGCCCCACCCACTTCCGCTTTGGGGGCCAGCAACAGATGCCAGGGCAAGCCTGGGTATGGCTGGGCATGGCAGGGGGCTGGAGGGCGCCAGGGCCCGCCCACTTCCGCTTTGGGGCCCAGCAACAGTTGCCAGGGCAAGCTTGGGCACAGCAGGGGGCTGGAGGGCGCCAGGCCCCGCCCACTTCCGCTTTGGGGCCCAGCAACAGTTGCCAGGGCAAGCCTGGGCATGGCAGGGGGCTGGAGGACGCCAGGCCCCGCCCAATTCCGCTTTTGGGCCCAGCAACAGATGCCAGGGCAAGCCTGGGTATGGCTGGGCATGGCAGGGGGCTGGAGGGCGCAAGGCCCCGCCCACTTCCGCTTTGGGGCCCAGCAACAGTTGCCAGGGCAAGCCTGGGCATGGCAGTGGGCTGGAGGGCGCCAGGCCCCGCCCACTTCCGCTTTGGAGCCCAGCAACATATGCCAGGGCAGCCCTGGGCATGGCAGGGGGCTGGAGGGCGCCAGGCCCCGCCCACTTCCGCTTTGGAGGCCAGCAACAGTTGCCAGGGCAACCCTGGGCATATGCAAAAGACGGAGTTGGGTAGTCTTCCGCACAGGATTGGTAATTATGTATTCAGATATGAATGAAGGCCCCCTCTTATTGAAATAATTAGTTGATATTCTGGTACTTCTTAGGGGTGTGCTACCACTGACACAAAAGGATGCATGATAATATGGAGAAAGAGAACGTGTGTCTTGTTTGTGGTGCACCAGAGAGAATTAATTAGAGTCAATAAAAATTAACCTTTAATTTATTTATTTTAAAAAACTGCGAAATATAAAATCAAAACACAAAAATTGACAAACAAAGTGCAAGATAGTGCGTGTTAAAAACAGCACATGTGGGGACTCACTTGTGTGTTTTGAATGTGTCTCTTTAATTATGATTTTGTGTCAGCGTATTACTGGAAAACGATCTCTGCTACAAATGTGGGTCAAAAAACCTCTTGTTGCACTTATAGCTGTTTTTGGAATGCTTCTAGCACTGTATTCTGTTCAAAAATTCTTAAGATATGTTAGTAAAATAATCACTGTAATGCCTTTGTAGTAACGGGTTAATTGCTGTTGATTTCAAGCGTGTCGACACTTAGATGTCGATTTATCAAGTTCAATGTACAATTGGCTTGCGTTAATACTGGATTGACACACTTGCGGGCTTTAATTGCCTTCAATCATCCAATTATGTCTTAATCAATCAGCCTATTCCATGGAATACATCTAGCACTGGGTTGAATTTAAATGTTCTTCACATGTGTTTAGTGGACTTGTCACTGTAATGACGCCTGTCTCATAGCAACGGGTAAATTGCTAATTGTTAACCATAGGTGTGTCGACACTTGGGTGTCGATTTCTCATGCTTATCACACAATTGTGTTGTGTTTGATATTAAATTGACACAATACTGGGCTTTAATTGCCTTCAATCATGTAATTGTGTCTCAATCAATTAGCATGTAATGGCAAGACAAAGCGTATATGTGAATCTAAAGATACTATATTGTCATTAGGTGTATGAATAGTAGAATGCTGCTATATTAACGCATATAGGCAAACATTCATCAGAACTTCCAATCCTGGCTTAACAATAGTACAGATACTATGTAACTATCGGGCTTGTTGCCAATGAACTGCTACTATGCTGCCGCATATAGACAGACACTGGTCAGAAGCCTCCGATATTACTGATTTCTATGGAACAAGCCGTCAATGTGAGGTTAACAGTTAAGATACACCATATGTACCCGCTTTTTGTTTTAAATAAGTGCTTGCATAGAACCAATAGTTGTAAGGCAGAGTTGTCAGAGCTGTCAGCGGGTCAACGGGTAAGGCAGCGCTAGTAGTCTGCGTGCCTGCCCGTGATTTCACAGTGAGATGTTTAACAGTTGCGGTGCAGCATATCTCCCGCTTAGATAGAATCAATAGCTTGTGAGGCAAAGCTGTCCGAGCTTTCAACGGGTAAGGCAGCGCTAGTAGTCTGCGTGCCTGCCCGTGAGTTTACAGTAGGAGGTCAACTGGGGCATAGCAGGGGGCTTAAGGGCGCCTGGCCCCGCCCACTTCCGCTTTAGGGGCCAGCAACAGTTACCAGGGCAAGCCTGGGCATAACTCTGGGCTGGATGGCGCCAGGCCCCGCCCACTTCCGCTTTGGGGGCCAGCAACAGTTGCAAGGGCAAGCCTGGGCATAGCTGGGGGCTGGAGGGCGCCAGGCCCCGCCCACTTCCGCTTTAGGGCCCAGCAACAGTTGCCAGGGCAAGCCTGAGCATGGCAGGGGGCTGGAGGGCGCCAGGCCCTGCCCACTTCCGCTTTGGGGAACAGCAACAGTTGCCAGGGCAATCCTGGGCATGGCTGGGCATGGCAAGGGGCTGGAGGGCTCCAGGCCCCGCCCACTTCTGCTTTTGGGCCCAGCAACAGTTGCCAGGGCAAGCCTGGGCATGGCAGGGGGCTGGAGGGCGCCAGGCCCCACCCACATCCGCTTTGGAGGCTAGCAACAGTTGCCAGGGCAAGCCTGGGTATGGCTGGGCATGGCAGGGGGCTGCAGGACGCCAGGCCCCGCCCACTTCTGCTTTGGGGGCCAGCAACAGTTGCCAGGGCAACCCTGGGCATGGCAGTGGGCTTGAAGGCGCCTGGCCCCGCCCACTTCCGCTTTGGGGGCCAGCAACAGTTGCCAGGGCAAGCCGGGGTATGGCTGGGCATGGCAGTGGGCTGGAGGAGGCCAGGCCCCGCCCACTTCCGCTTTGGAGGCCAGCAACAGTTGCCAGGGCAACCCTGGGCATAGAAGGGTGCTTAAGGGCGCCTGGCCCCGCCAACTTCCGCTTTAGGGGCCAGCAACAGTTGCCAGGGCAACCATGGGCATGGCAGGTGGCTGGATGGCGCCAGGCCCCGCCCACTTCCGCTTTAGGGCCCAGCAACAGTTGCCAGGGCAAGCCTGAGCATGGCAGGGGGCTGGAGGGCGCCAGGCCCCGCCCACATCCGCTTTGGAGGCCAGCAACAGTTGCCAGGGCAAGCCTGGGCATGGCTGGGCATGGCAGGGGGCTGGAGGGCGCCAGGCCCCACCCACATCCGCTTTTGGACCCAGCAACAGTTGCCAGGGCAACCCTGGGCATAGTAGGGGGCTTAAGGGCGCCTGGCCCCGCCCACTTCCGCTTTGGGGGCCAGCAACAGTTGCCAGGGCAACCCTGGGCATGGCTGGGCATGGCAGGGGGCTTGAGGGCTCCTGGCCCCGCCCACTTCCGCTTTTGGGCCCAGCAACAGTTGCCAGGGCAACCCTGGGCATAGCAGGGGGCTTAAGGGCGCCTGGCCCCGCCCACTTCCGCTTTGGGGGCCAGCAACAGTTGCCAGGGCAAGCCTGGGCATGGAAGGGGGCTGGAGGGCGCCAGGCCCCGCCCACATCCGCTTTGGAGGCCAGCAACAGTTGCCAGGGCAAGCTAGGGCATGCCTGGGCATGGCAGGGGGCTGGAGGGCGCCAGGCCCCGCCCACATCCGCTTTGGAGGCCAGCAACATTTTCCAGGGCAACCCTGGGCATGGCAGGGGGCTTGAGGGCGCCTAGCCCCGCCCACTTCCGCTTTGGAGGCCAGCAACAGTTGCCAGGGCAACCCTGGGAATGGCAGGGGGCTTGAGGGCGCCTAGCCCCGCCCACATCCGCTTTGGAGGCCAGCAACAGTTGCCAGGGCAAGCCTGGGCATGGCAGGGGGCTGGAGGACGACAGGCCCCACCCACTTCCGCTTTGGGGGCCAGCAACAGATGCCAGGGCAAGCCTGGGTATGGCTGGGCATGGCAGGGGGCTGGAGGGCGCCAGGGCCCGCCCACTTCCGCTTTGGGGCCCAGCAACAGTTGCCAGGGCAAGCTTGGGCACAGCAGGGGGCTGGAGGGCGCCAGGCCCCGCCCACTTCCGATTTGGGGGCCAGCAACAGTTACCAGGGCAACCCTGGGCATGGCAGGGGGCTGGAGGACGACAGGCCCCACCCACTTCCGCTTTGGGGGCCAGCAACAGATGCCAGGGCAAGCCTGGGTATGGCTGGGCATGGCAGGGGGCTGGAGGGCGCCAGGGCCCGCCCACTTCCGCTTTGGGGCCCAGCAACAGTTGCCAGGGCAAGCTTGGGCACAGCAGGGGGCTGGAGGGCGCCAGGCCCCGCCCACTTCCGCTTTGGGGCCCAGCAACAGTTGCCAGGGCAAGCCTGGGCATGGCAGGGGGCTGGAGGACGCCAGGCCCCGCCCAATTCCGCTTTTGGGCCCAGCAACAGATGCCAGGGCAAGCCTGGGTATGGCTGGGCATGGCAGGGGGCTGGAGGGCGCAAGGCCCCGCCCACTTCCGCTTTGGGGCCCAGCAACAGTTGCCAGGGCAAGCCTGGGCATGGCAGTGGGCTGGAGGGCGCCAGGCCCCGCCCACTTCCGCTTTGGAGCCCAGCAACATATGCCAGGGCAGCCCTGGGCATGGCAGGGGGCTGGAGGGCGCCAGGCCCCGCCCACTTCCGCTTTGGAGGCCAGCAACAGTTGCCAGGGCAACCCTGGGCATATGCAAAAGACGGAGTTGGGTAGTCTTCCGCACAGGATTGGTAATTATGTATTCAGATATGAATGAAGGCCCCCTCTTATTGAAATAATTAGTTGATATTCTGGTACTTCTTAGGGGTGTGCTACCACTGACACAAAAGGATGCATGATAATATGGAGAAAGAGAACGTGTGTCTTGTTTGTGGTGCACCAGAGAGAATTAATTAGAGTCAATAAAAATTAACCTTTAATTTATTTATTTTAAAAAACTGCGAAATATAAAATCAAAACACAAAAATTGACAAACAAAGTGCAAGATAGTGCGTGTTAAAAACAGCACATGTGGGGACTCACTTGTGTGTTTTGAATGTGTCTCTTTAATTATGATTTTGTGTCAGCGTATTACTGGAAAACGATCTCTGCTACAAATGTGGGTCAAAAAACCTCTTGTTGCACTTATAGCTGTTTTTGGAATGCTTCTAGCACTGTATTCTGTTCAAAAATTCTTAAGATATGTTAGTAAAATAATCACTGTAATGCCTTTGTAGTAACGGGTTAATTGCTGTTGATTTCAAGCGTGTCGACACTTAGATGTCGATTTATCAAGTTCAATGTACAATTGGCTTGCGTTAATACTGGATTGACACACTTGCGGGCTTTAATTGCCTTCAATCATCCAATTATGTCTTAATCAATCAGCCTATTCCATGGAATACATCTAGCACTGGGTTGAATTTAACCCCTTCCCGACATTTGACGTACATTTACGTCATGGTCGGGAAGTACTTCCCGACACATGGCATAAATGTACGTCATGGTTTCTAACTGTCACTGCGTCTAGAGACGCAGTGACAGTTAGGTGATGTCTGCTGTCCCTGACAGCAGACATCCCCCCTCGTCGCCCAGGGGGGGCAGGGGTGCCCCCCCCGGTCGGCGATCGCTGTGATTGGCTGTTCAAATCTGAACAGTCAATCACAGCGTTTCCTGTGTTACCGGCGGCTAAGCCGCTCGGTAACACAGAAAACGGTGGTGATCGGTGCAGCACCGATCACCACCGAGCGGCAGCACCCCCCTCCCACCCGCCGGGCACTCACCCGGCAGCAGCAGCAGCTCCAGCGGCTCAACCGCTACGTCCGGAGCGCACGCTGCGCTTCCCTCCTCCCCCCTCCCCCCCGCAGCAGCAGCAGCAGCAGCAGCAGCATCATGCTGCTGCTGGAAAAGTTAAAAATAAAATAAAATAAAAAAATGTGCAAATGTGTGTATATATATATATATATACACACACATATATATATATATATATATATATATATATATATATATATATATATATATATATATATATATATATATATATATATGTGTGTGTATATATATATATATATATATGTATATATATATATATATATATATATACACACATATATATATATATATATATATATGTGTGTGTGTGTGTGTGTGTGTGTGTGTGTGTGTGTGTGCGTATACCGCACCGATCACCAACGATCGCCAGCCCCCCCCCCCCCTCCCACCCGGCAGCCCCCCTCCCTCCCACCCACCCGGCTGCCGCAGCGCCAGCACCCCTCCCACCCCCCCGCCAGCCGCAGCGCCAGCCCCCCTCCCAAAGCTGGTGACCAAAATGGGGTCACTTGTGGGGGGGTTCCACTGTATTGGTGCTTCGGGGGTCTTGCTAATGCGACATAGCACCCACCATTCATTCCGCCACCAAAAATCACTCCTTCCCTTCTGAGTCCTGCCATGCACCCAACTGGTATTTTTTGGTCACACGTGAGGCATTGCCGTACTCGGGAGAAATTGGGGCACAGATTTTGGGGTGCTTTGTCTCCTTCATTCCTTGTGAAAATAAAAAATTTTGAGCCAGAACTGCATTTTTGTGTAAAAAATTACATTTTTTTACACAAAAATGCAGATCTGGCTCAAAATTTTTCATTTTCACAAGGAATGAAGGAGACAAAGCACCCAAAATCTGTGCCCCAATTTCTCCCGAGTACGGCAATGCCTCATGTGTGACCAAAAAATACCAGTTGGGTGCATGGCAGGACTCAGAAGGGAAGGAGTGATTTTTGGATTTTGCAGCACAGATTCTGGTTGAATGACCCCCGAAACACCCATACAGTGGAACCCCCCCACAAGTGACCCCATTTTGCAAACTACACCCTTCAGGGAATTCATCAAGGGGTATAGTGTACATTTCAAACCCCCAGGGGTTTCACCAATTTTGATACAACTGAGCTGTGAAAATGAATTTTTTTTTTTTTTCATTTTCACTGCCCAGTTGTACCACAATTGGTGAAACCCCTGGGGGTTTGAAATGTACACTATACCCCTAGATGAATTCCCTGAAGGGTGTAGTTTGCAAAATGGGGTCACTTGTGGGGGGGTACCTAACTTTTAGCATCTTATGGTGCCTAGAAACCTACATGGTTCCTAAAAAATAATCTCATAAAAAGGAGGCTCCAAAATCAAGTAGGTGCTCCTTCTATTATGAAGCCTGTGGTTTGGTCACCGTGCACACTAGGGCCACATATAGGATATTTATGAAAACCAAAGAATTGGGGGAATCAATTTTTAGTCACATTTCTCTAGTAAAATGTACTGTGTTCCTTAGAAAAATGTATTAAATTTGCAAATCTGCAAAAAAAATGAAATTTTGAAATTTCACCTACACTTTGTTTTAATTCCTGTGAAACACCTAAAGGGTTAACAAACTTCCAAAATGCTGTTTTGAATACTGTGAGGGGTGCAGTTTTTGAAATGGCATCATTTATGGGGGTGTCTCACATACAAGTCCCTCAAAGTCACATCAGAACTGAACTGGTCCCTAAAAAAATCAGTGTTTGAAATTTTCTTGAAAATTTGAGAATTTGCTATTCATATTTGAAGCCTCCTAGTGTCCAAAAAAATTAAAAGGAAGTTGAAATAATGATGGCAACATAAAGTAGACATATGGTCTATGTTAGTTATTAACTATTTTGAGTGGTATGATTATTTGTCTCACAAGCAGAAAATTTAACATTTTGCAAATCGCTAAATTTTCCATTTTTTCACGACATTTTGGTATTTTTCACAAAAAAACACAGACTGTATCGACCCAAATTTACCACTAGTTTGAAGTACAATGTGTCACGAAAAAACAATCTCAAAATCACTGGGATAAGTAAAAGCAAAAAAAAGTTATCCCCACTTAAGTGAGACATGTCAGATTTGAAAAAAATGGCTCTGTCAGGAACGCAAAAACTAGCTCTGTCAGGAAGGGGTTAAATGTTCTTCACATGTGTTTAGTGGACTTGTCACTGTAATGACGCCTGTCTCATAGCAACGGGTAAATTGCTAATTGTTAACCATAGGTGTGTCGACACTTGGGTGTCGATTTCTCATGCTTATCACACAATTGTGTTGTGTTTGATATTAAATTGACACAATACTGGGCTTTAATTGCCTTCAATCATGTAATTGTGTCTCAATCAATTAGCATGTAATGGCAAGACAAAGCGTATATGTGAATCTAAAGATACTATATTGTCATTAGGTGTATGAATAGTAGAATGCTGCTATATTAACGCATATAGGCAAACATTCATCAGAACTTCCAATCCTGGCTTAACAATAGTACAGATACTATGTAACTATCGGGCTTGTTGCCAATGAACTGCTACTATGCTGCCGCATATAGACAGACACTGGTCAGAAGCCTCCGATATTACTGATTTCTATGGAACAAGCCGTCAATGTGAGGTTAACAGTTAAGATACACCATATGTACCCGCTTTTTGTTTTAAATAAGTGCTTGCATAGAACCAATAGTTGTAAGGCAGAGTTGTCAGAGCTGTCAGCGGGTCAACGGGTAAGGCAGCGCTAGTAGTCTGCGTGCCTGCCCGTGATTTCACAGTGAGATGTTTAACAGTTGCGGTGCAGCATATCTCCCGCTTAGATAGAATCAATAGCTTGTGAGGCAAAGCTGTCCGAGCTTTCAACGGGTAAGGCAGCGCTAGTAGTCTGCGTGCCTGCCCGTGAGTTTACAGTAGGAGGTCAACTGGGGCATAGCAGGGGGCTTAAGGGCGCCTGGCCCCGCCCACTTCCGCTTTAGGGGCCAGCAACAGTTACCAGGGCAAGCCTGGGCATAACTCTGGGCTGGATGGCGCCAGGCCCCGCCCACTTCCGCTTTGGGGGCCAGCAACAGTTGCAAGGGCAAGCCTGGGCATAGCTGGGGGCTGGAGGGCGCCAGGCCCCGCCCACTTCCGCTTTAGGGCCCAGCAACAGTTGCCAGGGCAAGCCTGAGCATGGCAGGGGGCTGGAGGGCGCCAGGCCCTGCCCACTTCCGCTTTGGGGAACAGCAACAGTTGCCAGGGCAATCCTGGGCATGGCTGGGCATGGCAAGGGGCTGGAGGGCTCCAGGCCCCGCCCACTTCTGCTTTTGGGCCCAGCAACAGTTGCCAGGGCAAGCCTGGGCATGGCAGGGGGCTGGAGGGCGCCATGCCCCGCCCACATCCGCTTTGGAGGCCAGCAACAGTTGCCAGGGCAAGCTTGGGCATGGCTGGGCATGGCAGGGGGCTAAAGGGCGCCAGGCCCCGCCCACATCCGCTTTGGAGGCCAGCAACAGTTGCCAGGGCAACCCTGGGCATGACAGTGGGCTTGAAGGCGCCTGGTCCTGCCCAATTCCGCTTTGGGGGCCAGCAACAGTTGCCAGGGCAAGCCTGGGCATGGTAGGGGGCTGGAGGGCGCCAGGCCCCGCCCACTTCCGCTTTAGGGCCCAGCAACAGTTGCCAGGGCAAGCCTGGGCATGGTAGGGGGCTGGAGGGCGCCAGGCCCCGCCCACTTCCGCTTTGGGGCCCAGCAACATTTGCAAGGGCAAGCCTGGGCATGGTTGGGCATGGCAGGCGGATGGAGGGCGCCAGGCCCCGCCCACATCCGCTTTGGAGGCCAGCAACAGTTGCCAGGGCAACCCTGGGCATAGCAGGGGGCTTAAGGGCGCCTGGTCCCGCCCACTTCCGCTTTGGGGGCCAGCAACAGTTGCCAGGGCAACCCTGGGCATGGCAGGGGGCTTGAGGGCTCCTGGCCCCGCCCACTTCCGCTTTGGGGCCCAGCAACAGTTGCCAGGGCAAGCCTGGGCATGGCAGGGGGCTGGAGGGCACCAGGCCCCACCCACATCCGCTTTGGAGGCTAGCAACAGTTGCCAGGTCAACCCTGGGCATGGCAGGGGGCTTGAGGGCGCCAGGCCCCGCCCACTTCCGCTTTTGGGCCCAGCTACAGTTGCCAGGGCAAGCCTGGGTATGGCTGGGCATGGCAGGGGGCTGGAGGACGCCAGGCCCCGACCACTTCTGCTTTGGGGGCCAGCAACAGTTGCCAGGGCAACCCTGGGCATGGCAGTGGGCTTGAAGGCGCCTGGCCCCGCCCACTTCCGCTTTCGGGGCCAGCAACAGTTGCCCGGGCAAGCCTGGGTATGGCTGGGCATGGCAGTGGGCTGGAGGAGGCCAGGCCCTGCCCACTTCTGCTTTGGAGGCCAGCAACAGTTGCCAGGGCAACCCTGGGCATAGCAGGGGGCTTAAGGGCGCCTGGCCCCGCCCACTTCCGCTTTAGGGGCCAGCAACAATTGCCAGGGCAACCATGGGCATGGCAGGGGGCTGGATGGCGCCAGGCCCCGCCCACTTCCGCTTTAGGGCCCAGCAACAGTTGCCAGGGCAAGCCTGAGCATGGCAGGGGGCTGGAGGGCGCCAGGCCCCGCCCACATCCGCTTTGGAGGCCAGCAACAGTTGCCAGGGCAACCCTGGGCATGGCTGGGCATGGCAGGGGGCTGGAGGGCGCCAGGCCACACCCACATCCGCTTTTGGACCCAGCAACAGTTGCCAGGGCAACCCTGGGCATAGCAGGGGGCTTAAGGGCGCCTGGCCCCGCCCACTTCCGCTTTGGGGGCCAGCAACAGTTGCCAGGGCAACCCTGGGCATGGCTGGGCATGGCAGGGGGCTGGAGGGCGCCAGGCCCCACCCACATCCGCTTTTGGACCCAGCAACAGTTGCCAGGGCAACCCTGGGCATAGCAGGGGGCTTAAGGGCGCCTGGCCCCGCCCACTTCCGCTTTGGGGGCCAGCAACAGTTGCCAGGGCAACCCTGGGCATGGCAGGGGGCTTGAGGGCTCCTGGCCCCGCCCATTTCCGCTTTTGGGCCCAGCAACAGTTGCCAGGGCAACCCTGGACATAGCAGGGGGCTTAAGGGCGCCTGGCCCCGCCCACTTCCGCTTTGGGGGCCAGCAACAGTTGGAAGGGCAACCTTGGGCATGGCAGGGGGCTTGAGGGCGCCTGGCCCCGTCCACTTCCGCTTTGGGGGCCAGCAACAGTTGCCAGGGCAACCCTGGGCATGACAGTGGGCTTGAAGGCGCCTGGCCCCGCCCACTTCCGCTTTGGGGGCCAGCAACAGTTGCCAGGGCAAGCCTGGGCATGGTAGGGGGCTGGAGGGCGCCAGGCCCCGCCCACTTCCGCTTTGGGGCCCAGCAACAGTTGCCAGGGCAAGCCTGGGCATGGCTGGGCATGGCAGGGGGCTGGAGGGCGCCAGGCCCCGCCCACATCCGCTTTGGAGGTTAGCAACAGTTACCAGGGAAACCTTGGGTATGGCAGGGGACTTAAGGGCGCCTGGCCCCGCCCACTTCCACTTTGGAGGCCAGCAACAGTTGCCAGGGCAAGCCTTGGCATGGCAGGGGGCTGGAGGACGCCAGGCCCCACCCACTTCCGCTTTTGGGCCCAGCAACAGTTGCCAGGGCAAGCCTGGGCATGGCAGGGGGCTGGAGGACGCCAGGCCCCGCCCACTTCCGCTTTTGGGCCCAGCAACAGATGCCAGGGCAAGCCTGGGTATGGCTGGGCATGGCAGGGGGCTGGAGGGCGCCAGGCCCCACCCACTTCCGCTTTGGGGCCCAGCAACAGTTGACAGGGCAAGCCTGAGCATGGCAGGGGCTGGAGGACGCCAGGCCCCGCCCACTTCTGCTTTGGGGAACAGCAACTGTTGCCAGGGCAATCCTGGGCATGGCTGGGCATGGCAGGGGGCTGGAGGGCGCCAGGCCCTGCCCACTTCTGCTTTGGGGCCCAGCAACAGTTGACAGGGCAAGCCTGAGCATGGCAGGGGCTGGAGGGCGCCAGGCCCCGCCCACTTCCGC
Organism: Crinia signifera; assembly: GCF_055691185.1. Lineage (NCBI taxonomy): Eukaryota > Metazoa > Chordata > Amphibia > Anura > Myobatrachidae > Crinia > Crinia signifera. The sequence goes on from NW_028142428.1 coordinate 49,785, forward strand.
TTTGGGGCCCAGCAACAGTTGCCAGGGCAAGCCTGGGCATGGCTGGGCATGGCAGGGGGCTGGAGGGCGCCAGGCCCCGCCCACATCCGCTTTGGAGGTTAGCAACAGTTACCAGGGAAACCTTGGGTATGGCAGGGGACTTAAGGGCGCCTGGCCCCGCCCACTTCCACTTTGGAGGCCAGCAACAGTTGCCAGGGCAAGCCTTGGCATGGCAGGGGGCTGGAGGACGCCAGGCCCCACCCACTTCCGCTTTTGGGCCCAGCAACAGTTGCCAGGGCAAGCCTGGGCATGGCAGGGGGCTGGAGGACGCCAGGCCCCGCCCACTTCCGCTTTTGGGCCCAGCAACAGATGCCAGGGCAAGCCTGGGTATGGCTGGGCATGGCAGGGGGCTGGAGGGCGCCAGGCCCCACCCACTTCCGCTTTGGGGCCCAGCAACAGTTGACAGGGCAAGCCTGAGCATGGCAGGGGCTGGAGGACGCCAGGCCCCGCCCACTTCTGCTTTGGGGAACAGCAACTGTTGCCAGGGCAATCCTGGGCATGGCTGGGCATGGCAGGGGGCTGGAGGGCGCCAGGCCCTGCCCACTTCTGCTTTGGGGCCCAGCAACAGTTGACAGGGCAAGCCTGAGCATGGCAGGGGCTGGAGGGCGCCAGGCTTTGCCCACTTCCGCTTTGGGGAACAGCAACAGTTGCCCGGGCAAGCCTGGGCATGGCTGGGCATGGCAGGGGGCTAAAGGGCGCCAGGCCCCGCCCACATCCGCTTTGGAGGCCAGCAACAGTTGCCAGGGAAACCCTGGGCATGGCAGGGGGCTTGAGGGCGCCTGGCCCCGTCCACTTCCGCTTTGGGGGCCAGCAACAGTTGCCAGGGCAACCCTGGGCATGACAGTGGGCTTGAAGGCGCCTGGCCCCGCCCACTTCCGCTTTGGGGGCCAGCAACAGTTGCCAGGGCAAACCTGGGCATGGTAGGGGGCTTGAGGGCTCCTGGCCCCGCCCACTTCCACTTTGGGGCCCAGCAACAGTTGCCAGGGCAAGCTTGGGTATGGCTGGGCATGGCAGGGGGCTGGAGGGCGCCAGGCCCCGCCCACATCCGCTTTAGAGGCCAGCAACAGTTGGCAGGGCAACGCTGGGCATGGCAGTGGGCTTGAAGGCGCCTGGCCCCGCCCACTTCCGCTTTGGGGGCCAGCAACAGTTGCCAGGGCAAGCCTGGGCATGGCAGGGGGCTGGAGGGCGCCAGGCCCCACCCACATCCGCTTTGGAGGCCAGCAACAGTTGCCAGGGCAACCCTGGGCATGGCAGGGGGCTGGAGGACGCCAGGCCCCACCCACATCCGCTTTGGAGGCTAGCAACAGTTGCCAGGGCAAGCTTGGGCATGGCTGGGCATGGCAGGGGGCTAAAGGGCGTCAGGCCCCGCCCACATCCGCTTTGGAGGCCAGCAACAGTTGCCAGGGCAACCCTGGGCATGGCATGGGGCTTGAGGGCGCCTGGCCCCGTCCACTTCCGCTTTGGGGGCCAGCAACAGTTGCCAGGGCAACCCTGGGCATGACAGTGGGCTTGAAGGCGCCTGGCCCCGCCCACTTCCGCTTTGGGGGCCAGCAACAGTTGCCAGGGCAAGCCTGGGCATGGTAGGGGGCTGGAGGGCGCCAGGCCCCGCCCACTTCCGCTTTGGGGCCCAGCAACAGTTGCCAGGGCAAGCCTGGGCATGGCTGGGCATGGCAGGGGGCTGGAGGGCGCCAGGCCCCGCCCACATCCGCTTTGGAGGTTAGCAACAGTTGACAGGGCAACCCTGGGCATAACTGGGGGCTGGAGGGCGCCAGGCCCCGCCCACATCCGCTTTGGAGGCCAGCAACAGTTGCCAGGGCAACCCTGGGCATAGCAGGGGGCTTAAGGGCGCCTGGCCCCGCCCACTTCCGCTTTAGGGGCCAGCAACAGTTGACAGGGCAAGCCTGAGCATGGCAGGGGGCTGGAGGACGCCAGGCCCCGCCCACTTCTGCTTTGGGGAACAGCAACAGTTGCCAGGGCAAGCCTGGGCAAGGCAGGGGGCTGGAGGGCGCCAGGCCCCGCCCACATCCGCTTTGGAGGCCAGCAACAGTTGCCAGGGCAAGCTTGGGCATGGCTGGGCATGGCAGGGGGCTAAAGGGCGTCAGGCCCCGCCCACATCCGCTTTGGAGGCCAGCAACAGTTGCCAGGGCAACCCTGGGCATGGCATGGGGCTTGAGGGCGCCTGGCCCCGTCCACTTCCGCTTTGGGGGCCAGCAACAGTTGCCAGGGCAACCCTGGGCATGACAGTGGGCTTGAAGGCGCCTGGCCCCGCCCACTTCCGCTTTGGGGGCCAGCAACAGTTGCCAGGGCAAGCCTGGGCATGGTAGGGGGCTGGAGGGCGCCAGGCCCCGCCCACTTCCGCTTTGGGGCCCAACAACAGTTGCCAGGGCAACCCTGGGCATGGCTGGGCATGGCAGGGGGCTGGAGGGCGCCAGGCCCCGCCCACATCCGCTTTGGAGGTTAGCAACAGTTGCCAGGGCAACCCTGGGCATAACTGGGGGCTGGAGGGCGCCAGGCCCCGCCCACATCCGCTTTGGAGGCCAGCAACAGTTGCCAGGGCAACCCTGGGCATAGCAGGGGGCTTAAGGGCGCCTGGCCCCGCCCACTTCCGCTTTAGGGGCCAGCAACAGTTGCCAGGGCAAGCCTGGGCATAGCAGGGGGCTGGAGGGCGCCAGGCCCCGCCCACTTCCGCTTTGGGGAACAGCAACAGTTGCCAGGGCAAGCCTGGGCATAACTGGGGGCTGCAGGGTCCCAGGCCCCGCCCACTTCCGCTTTAAGGCCCAGCAACAGTTGCCAGGGCAAGCCTGAGCATGGCAGGGGGCTGGAGGGCGCCAGGCTTTGCCCACTTCCGCTTTGGGGAACAGCAACAGTTGCCCGGGCAAGACTGGGCATGGCTGGGCATGGCAGGGGGCTGGATGGCGCCAGGCCCCGCCCACATCCGCTTTGGAGGCCAGCAACAGTTGCCAGGGCAAGCCTGGGCATGGCTGGGCATGGCAGGGGGCTGGAGGGCGCCAGGCCCCGCCCACATCCGCTTTGGAGGCCAGCAACAGTTGGAAGGGCAACCCTGGGCATGGCAGGGGGCTTGAGGGTGCCTGGCACCGCCAACTTCCGCTTTGGGGGGCAGCAACAGTTGCCAGGGCAAGCCTGGGCATGGCAGGGGGCTGGAGGACGCCAGGCCCCGCCCACTTCCGCTTTTGGGCCCAGCGACAGTTGCCAGGGCAAGCCTGGGTATGGCTGGGCATGGCAGGGGGCTGGAGGGCGCCAGGCCCCGCCCACTTCCGCTTTGGGGCCCAGCAACAGTTGCCAGGGCAAGCCTGGGCATGGCAGGGGGCTGGAGGGCGCCAGGACCCACCCACATCCGCTTTGGAGGCTAGCAACAGTTGCCAGGTCAACCCTGGGCATGGCAGGGGGCTTGAGGGCGCAAGGCCCCACCCACATCCGCTTTGGAGGCTAGCAACAGTTGCCAGGGCAAGCCTGGGTATGGCTGGGCATGGCAGGGGGCTGCAGGACGCCAGGCCCCGCCCACTTCTGCTTTGGGGGCCAGCAACAGTTGCCAGGGCAACCCTGGGCATGGCAGTGGGCTTGAAGGCGCCTGGCCCCGCCCACTTCCGCTTTGGGGGCCAGCAACAGTTGCCAGGGCAAGCCGGGGTATGGCTGGGCATGGCAGTGGGCTGGAGGAGGCCAGGCCCCGCCCACTTCCGCTTTGGAGGCCAGCAACAGTTGCCAGGGCAACCCTGGGCATAGAAGGGTGCTTAAGGGCGCCTGGCCCCGCCCACTTCCGCTTTAGGGCCCAGCAACAGTTGCCAGGGCAAACCTGAGCATGGCAGGGGGCTGGAGGGCGCCAGGCTTTGCCCACTTCCGCTTTGGGGAACAGCAACAGTTGCCCGGGCAAGCCAGGGCATGGCAGGGGGCTGGAGGGCGCCATGCCCCGCCCACATCCGCTTTGGAGGCCAGCAACAGTTGCCAGGGCAAGCTTGGGCATGGCTGGGCATGGCAGGGGGCTAAAGGGCGCCAGGCCCCGCCCACATCCGCTTTGGAGGCCAGCAACAGTTGCCAGGGCAACCCTGGGCATGACAGTGGGCTTGAAGGCGCCTGGTCCTGCCCACTTCCGCTTTGGGGGCCAGCAACAGTTGCCAGGGCAAGCTTGGGCATGGCTGGGCATGGCAGGGGGCTGGATGGCGCCAGGCCCCGCCCACATCCGCTTTGGAGGCCAGCAACAGTTGCCAGGGCAAGCCTGGGCATGGTAGGGGGCTGGAGGGCGCCAGGCTTTGCCCACTTCCGCTTTGGGGAACAGCAACAGTTGCCCGGGCAAGCCTGGGCATGGCTGGGCATGGCAGGGGGCTGGATGGCGCCAGGCCCCGCCCACATCCGCTTTGGAGGCCAGCAACAGTTGCCAGGGCAAGCCTGGGCATGGCTGGGCATGGCAGGGGGCTGGAGGGCGCCAGGCCCCACCCACATCCGCTTTGGAGGCCAGCAACAGTTGCCAGGGCAACCCTGGGCATGGCAGGGGGCTGGAGGACGCCAGGCCCCACCCACTTCCGCGTTTGGGCCCAGCAACAGTTTCCAGGGCAACACTGGGCATAGCAGGGGGCTTAAGGGCGCCTGGCCCCGCCCACTTCCGCTTTGGGGGCCAGCAACAGTTGCCAGGGCAACCCTGGGCATGGCAGGGGGCTTGAGGGCTCCTGGACCCGCCCACTTCCGCTTTTGGGCCCAGCAACAGTTGCCAGGGCAACCCTGGGCATAGCAGGGGGCTTAAGGGCGCCTGGCCCCGCCTACTACCGCTTTGGGGCCCAGCAACAGTTGCCAGGGCAAGCCTGGGCATGGCAGGAGGCTGGAGGGCGCCAGGCCCTGCCCACATCCGCTTTGGAGGCCAGCAACAGTTGCCAGGGCAAGCTTGGGCATGGCTGGGCATGGCAGGGGGCTGGAGGGCGCCAGGCCCCGCCCACATCCGCTTTGGAGGCCAGCAACAGTTGGCAGGGCAACCCTGGGCATGGCAGGGGGCTTGAGGGTGCCTGGCACCGCCCACTTCCGCTTTGGGGGGCAGCAACAGTTGCCAGGGCAAGCCTGGGCATGGCAGGGGGCTGGAGGGCGCCAGGCCCCACCCACATCCGCTTTGGAGGCTAGCAACAGTTGCCAGGTCAACCCTGGGCATGGCAGTGGGCTTGAAGGCGCCTGGCCCCGCCCACTTCCGCTTTGGGGGCCAGCAACAGTTGCCAGGGCAAGCCTGGGTATGGCTGGGCATGGCAGGGGGCTGGAGGACGCCAGGCCCCGCTCACTTCCGCTTTGGGTGCCAGCAACAGTTGCCAGGGCAAGCCTGGGTATGGCTGGGCATGGCAGTGGGCTGGAGGAGGCCAGGCCCCGCCCACTTCCGCTTTGGAGGCCAGCAACAGTTGCCAGGGCAACCCTGGGCATAGCAGGGGGCTTAAGGGCACCTGGCCCCGCCCACTTCCGCTTTAGGGGCCAGCAACAGTTGCCAGGGCAACCATGGGCATGGCAGGGGGCTGGATGGCGCCAGGCCCCGCCCACTTCCGCTTTAGGGCCCAGCAACAGTTGCCAGGGCAAGCCTGAGCATGGCAGGGGGCTGGAGGGCGCCAGGCCCCGCCCACATCCGCTTTGGAGGCCAGCAACAGTTGCCAGGGCAACCCTGGGCATGGCTGGGCATGGCAGGGGGCTGGAGGGCGCCAGGCCCCACCCACATCCGCTTTTGGACCCAGCAACAGTTGCCAGGGCAACCCTGGGCATAGCAGGGGGCTTAAGGGCGCCTGGCCCCGCCCACTTCCGCTTTGGGGGCCAGCAACAGTTGCCAGGGCAACCCTGGGCATGGCAGGGGGCTTGAGGGCTCCTGGCCCCGCCCATTTCCGCTTTTGGGCCCAGCAACAGTTGCCAGGGCAACCCTGGGCATAGCAGGGGGCTTAAGGGCGCCTGGCCCCGCCCACTTCCGCTTTTGGGGCCAGCAACAGTTGGAAGGGCAACCCTGGGCATGGCAGGGGGCTTGAGGGCGCCTGGCCCCGTCCACTTCCGCTTTGGGGGCCAGCAACAGTTGCCAGGGCAACCCTGGGCATGACAGTGGGCTTGAAGGCGCCTGGCCCCGCCCACTTCCGCTTTGGGGGCCAGCAACAGTTGCCAGGGCAAGCCTGGGCATGGTAGGGGGCTGGAGGGCGCCAGGCCCCGCCCACTTCCCCTTTGGGGCCCAGCAACAGTTGCCAGGGCAAGCCTGGGCATGGCTGGGCATGGCAGGGGGCTGGAGGGCGCCGGGCCCCGCCCACATCCGCTTTGGAGGTTAGCAACAGTTACCAGGGCAACCCTGGGCATAACTGGGGGCTGGAGGGCGCCAGGCCCCGCCCACTTCCGCTTTGGAGGCCAGCAACAGTTGCCAGGGAAACCCTGGGTATGGCAGGGGACTTAAGGGCGCCTGGCCCCGCCCACTTCCGCTTTGGGGCCAGCAACAGTTGCCAGGGCAAGCCTTGGCATGGCAGGGGGCTGGAGGACGCCAGGCCCCACCCACTTCCGCTTTTGGGCCCAGCAACAGTTGCCAGGGCAAGCCTGGGCATGGCAGGGGGCTGGAGGGCGCCAGGCCCCGCCCACTTCCGCTTTGCGGCCCAGCAACAGTTGCCATGGCAAGCCTGGGCATGGCAGGGGGCTGGAGGGCGCCAGGCCCCGCCCACATCCGCTTTGGAGGCCAGCAACAGTTGCCAGGGCAAGCCTGGGCATGGCTGGGCATGGCAGGGGGCTGGAGGGCGCCAGGCCCCACCCACATCCGCTTTGGAGGCCAGCAACAGTTGCCAGGGCAACCCTGGGCATGGCAGGGGGCTGGAGGACGCCAGGCCCCACCCACTTCCGCGTTTGGGCCCAGCAACAGTTGCCAGGGCAACCCTGGGCATAGCAGGGGGCTTAAGGGCGCCTGGTCCCGCCCACTTCCGCTTTGGGGGCCAGCAACAGTTGCCAGGGCAACCCTGGGCATGGCAGGGGGCTTGAGGGCTCCTGGCCCCGCCCACTTCCGCTTTGGGGCCCAGCAACAGTTGCCAGGGCAAGCCTGGGTTTGGCAGGAGGCTGGAGGGCGCCAGGCCCCGCCCACATCCGCTTTGGAGGCCAGCAACAGTTGGAAGGACAACCCTGGGCATGGCAGGGGGCTTGAGGGTGCCTGGCACCGCCCACTTCCGCTTTGGGGGGCAGCAACAGTTGCCAGGGCAAGCCTGGGCATGGCAGGGGGCTGGAGGACGCCAGGCCCCGCTCACTTCCGCTTTTGGGCCCAGCGACAGTTGCCAGGGCAAGCCTGGGTATGGCTGGGCATGGCAGGGGGCTGGAGGGCGCCAGGCCCCGCCCACTTCCGCTTTGGGGCCCAGCAACAGTTGCCAGGGCAAGCCTGGGCAAGCCTGGGCATGGCAGGGGGCTTAAGGGCGCCTGGCCCCGCCCACTTTCGCTTTAGGGGCCAGCAACAGTTACCAGGGCAAGCTTGGGCATAACTCTGGGCTGGAGGGCGCCAGGCCCCGCCCACTTCCGCTTTGGGGGCCAGCAACAGTTGCAAGGGCAAGCCTTGGCAAAACTGGGGGCTGGAGGGCGCCAGGCCCCGCCCACTTCCGCTTTAGGGCCCAGCAACAGTTGCCAGGGCAACCCTGGGCATGGCAGTGGGCTTGAAGGCGCCTGGCCCCGCCCACTTCCGCTTTGGGGGCCAGCAACAGTTGCCAGGGCAAGCCTGGGTATGGCTGGGCATGGCAGTGGGCTGGAGGAGGCCAGGCCCCGCCCACTTCCGCTTTGGAGGCCAGCAACAGTTGCCAGGGCAACCCTGGGCATAGCAGGGGGCTTAAGAGCGCCTGGCCCCGCCCACTTCCGCTTTAGGGGCCAGCAACAGTTGCCAGGGCAAGCCTGGGTATCGCTGGGCATGGCAGTGGGCTGGAGGAGGCCAGGCCCCGCCCACTTCCGCTTTTGGGCCCAGCAACAGTTGCCAGGGCAAGCCTGGGCATGGCAGGGGGCTGAAGGGCGCCAGGCCCCGCCCACTTCCGCTTTGCGGCCCAGCAACAGTTGCCATGGCAAGCCTGGGCATGGCAGGGGGCTGGAGGGCGCCAGGCCCCGCCCACATCCGCTTTGGAGGCCAGCAACAGTTGCCAGGGCAAGCCTGGGCATGGCTGGGCATGGCAGGGGGCTGGAGGGCGCCAGGCCCCACCCACATCCGCTTTGGAGGCCAGCAAAAGTTGCCAGGGCAACCCTGGGCATGGCAGGGGGCTGGAGGACGCCAGGCCCCACCCACTTCCGCGTTTGGGCCCAGCAACAGTTGCCAGGGCAACCCTGGGCATAGCAGGGGGCTTAAGGGCGCCTGGTCCCGCCCACTTCCGCTTTGGGGGCCAGCAACAGTTGCCAGGGCAACCCTGGGCATGGCAGGGGGCTTGAGGGCTCCTGGCCCCGCCCACTTCCGCTTTGGGGCCCAGCAACAGTTGCCAGGGCAAGCCTGGGCATGGCAGGAGGCTGGAGGGCGCCAGGCCCCGCCCACATCCGCTTTGGAGGCCAGCAACAGTTGGAAGGACAACCCTGGGCATGGCAGGGGGCTTGAGGGTGCCTGGCACCGCCCACTTCCGCTTTGGGGGGCAGCAACAGTTGCCAGGGCAAGCCTGGGCATGGCAGGGGGCTGGAGGACGCCAGGCCCCGCTCACTTCCGCTTTTGGGCCCAGCGACAGTTGCCAGGGCAAGCCTGGGTATGGCTGGGCATGGCAGGGGGCTGGAGGGCGCCAGGCCCCGCCCACTTCCGCTTTGGGGCCCAGCAACAGTTGCCAGGGCAAGCCTGGGCAAGCCTGGGCATGGCAGGGGGCTTAAGGGCGCCTGGCCCCGCCCACTTTCGCTTTAGGGGCCAGCAACAGTTACCAGGGCAAGCTTGGGCATAACTCTGGGCTGGAGGGCGCCAGGCCCCGCCCACTTCCGCTTTGGGGGCCAGCAACAGTTGCAAGGGCAAGCCTTGGCAAAACTGGGGGCTGGAGGGCGCCAGGCCCCGCCCACTTCCGCTTTAGGGCCCAGCAACAGTTGCCAGGGCAACCCTGGGCATGGCAGTGGGCTTGAAGGCGCCTGGCCCCGCCCACTTCCGCTTTGGGGGCCAGCAACAGTTGCCAGGGCAAGCCTGGGTATGGCTGGGCATGGCAGTGGGCTGGAGGAGGCCAGGCCCCGCCCACTTCCGCTTTGGAGGCCAGCAACAGTTGCCAGGGCAACCCTGGGCATAGCAGGGGGCTTAAGAGCGCCTGGCCCCGCCCACTTCCGCTTTAGGGGCCAGCAACAGTTGCCAGGGCAAGCCTGGGTATCGCTGGGCATGGCAGTGGGCTGGAGGAGGCCAGGCCCCGCCCACTTCCGCTTTGGAGGCCAGCAACAGTTGCCAGGGCAACCCTGGGCATAGCAGGGGGCTTAAGGGCGCCTGGCCCCGCCCACTTCAGCTTTAGGGGCCAGCAACAGTTGCCAGGGCAACCCTGGGCATGACAGTGGCTTTGAAGGCGCCTGGCCCCGCCCACTTCCGCTTTGGGGGCCAGCAACAGTTGCCAGGGCAAGCCTGGGCAAGCCTGGGCATGGCAGGGGGCTGGATGGCGCCAGGCCCCGCTAACATCCGCTTTGGAGGCCAGCAACAGTTGCCAGGGCAAGCCTGGGCATGGCTGGGCATGGCAGGGGGCTGGAGGGCGCCAGGCCCCGCCCACATCCGCTTTGGAGGCCAGCAACAGTTGCCAGGGCAACCCTGGGCATGGCTGGGCATGACAGGGGGCTGGATGGCGCCAGACACCACCCACATCCGCTTTGGGGCCCAGCAACAGTTGCCAGGGCAACCCTGGGCATGGCAGGGGGCTGGATGGCGCCAGGCCCCACCCACTTCCGCTTTTGGGCCCAGCAACAGTTGCCAGGGCAAGCCTGGGCATGGCAGGGGGCTGGAAGGCGCTAGGCCCCGCCCACATCCGCTTTGGAGACCAGCAACAGTTGCCAGGGCAACCCTGGGCATGGCAGGGGGCTTGAGGGCGCCTAGCCACGCCCACTTCCGCTTTGGGGGCCAGCAACAGTTGCCAGGGCAAGCCTGGGCAAGCCTGGGCATGGCAGGGGGCTGGATGGCGCCAGGCCCCGCCCACATCCGCTTTGGAGGCCAGCAACAGTTGCCAGGGCAAGCCTGGGCATGGCTGGGCATGGCAGGGGGCTGGAGGGCGCCAGGCCCCGCCCACATCCGCTTTGGAGGTCAGCAACAGTTGCCAGGGCAACCCTGGGCATGGCTGGGCATGGCAGGGGGCTGGAGGGCGCCAGGCCCCACCCACATCCGCTTTGGAGGCCAGCAACAGTTGCCAGGGCAACCCTGGGCATGGCAGGGGGCTGGAGGACGCCAGGCCCCACCCACTTCCGCTTTGGGGGCCAGCAACAGTTGCCAGGGCAACCCTGGGCATGGCAGGGGGCTTGAGGGCTCCTGGCCCCGCCAACTTCCGCTTTGGGGCCCAGCAACAGTTGCCAGGGCAAGCCTGGGCATGGCAGGGGGCTGGAGGACGCCAGGCCCCGCCCACTTCCACTTTTGGGCCCAGCAACAGATGACAGGGCAAGCCTGGGCAAGCCTGGGCATGGCAGGGGGCTGGATGGCGCCAGGCCCCGCCCACTTCCGCTTTGGGGCCCAGCAACAGTTGCCCGGGCAAGCTTGGGCACAGCAGGCGGCTGGAGGGCGCCAGGCCCCGCCCACTTCCGCTTTGGGGGCCAGCAACAGTTGCAAGGGCAAGCCTGGGCATAACTGGGGGCTGGAGGGCGCCAGGCCCCGCCCACTTCCGCTTTGGGGAACAGCAACAGTTGCCAGGGCAATCCTGGGCATGGCTGGGCATGGCAGGAGGCTGGAGGGCGCCAGGCCCCGCCCACTTCTGCTTTGGGGCCCAGCAACAGTTGCCAGGGCAAGCCTGGGCATGGCAGGGGGCTGGAGTGCGCCATGCCCCGCCCACATCCGCTTTGGAGGCCAGCAACAGTTGCCAGGGCAAGCTTGGGCATGGCAGGGGACTGGAGGGCGCCAGGCCCCACCCACATCCGCTTTGGAGGCCAGCAACAGTTGCCAGGTAAACCCTGGGCATGGCAGGGGGCTTGAGGGCTCCTGGCCCCGCCCACTTCCGCTTTGGGGCCCAGCAACAGTTGCCAGGGCAAGCCTGGGCATGGTAGGGGGCTTGAGGGCTCCTGGCCCCGCCCACTTCCGCTTTGGGGCCCAGCAACAGTTGCCAGGGCAAGCTTGGGCATGGCTGGGCATGGCAGGGGGCTGGAGGGCGCCAGGCCCCGCCCACATCCGCTTTAGAGGCCAGCAACAGTTGGCAGGGCAACGCTGGGCATGGCAGTGGGCTTGAAGGTGCCTGGCCCCGCCCACTTCCGCTTTGGGGGCCAGCAACAGTTGCCAGGGCAAGCCTGGGCATGGCAGGGGGCTGGAGGGCGCCAGGCCCCACCCACATCCGCTTTGGAGGCCAGCAACAGTTGCCAGGGCAACCCTGGGCATGGCAGGGGGCTGGAGGACGCCAGGCCCCACCCACATCCGCTTTGGAGGCTAGCAACAGTTGCCAGGGCAAGTCTGGGTATGGCTGGGCATGGCAGTGGGCTGGAGGAGGCCAGGCCCCACCCACATCCGCTTTTGGGCCTAGCAACAGTTGCCAGGGCAACCCTGGGCATAGCAGGGGGCTTAAGGGCGCCTGGCCCCGCCCACTTCCGCTTTGGGGGCCAGCAACAGTTGCCAGGGCAACCCTGGGCATGGCAGGGGGCTTGAGGGCTCCTGGCCCCGCCCACTTCCGCTTTGGGGCCCAGCAACAGTTGCCAGGGCAAGCCTGGGCATGGCAGGGGGCTGGAGGACGCCAGGCCCCGCCCACTTCCGCTTTTGGGCCCAGCAACAGATGCCAGGGCAAGCCTGGGTATGGCTGGGCATGGCAGGGGGCTGGAGGGCGCCAGGCCCCACCCACTTCCGCTTTGGGGCCCAGCAACAGTTGACAGGGCAAGCCTGGGTATGGCTGGGCATGGCAGTGGGCTGGAGAAGGCCAGGCCCCACCCACATCCGCTTTTGGGCCCAGCAACAGTTGCCAGGGCAACCCTGGGCATAGCAGGGGGCTTAAGGGCGCCTGGCCCCGCCCACTTCCGCTTTGGGGGCCGGCAACCCTGGGCATGGCAGGGGGCTTGAGGGCTCCTGGCCCCGCCCACTTCCGCTTTGGGGCCCAGCAACAGTTGCCAAGGCAAGCCTGGGCATGGCAGGGGGCTGGAGGACGCCAGGCCCCGCCCACTTCCGCTTTTGGGCCCAGCAACAGATGCCAGGGCAAGCCTGGGTATGGCTGGGCATGGCAGGGGGCTGGAGGGCGCCAGGCCCCACCCACTTCCGCTTTGGGGCCCAGCAACAGTTGACAGGGCAAGCCTGAGCATGGCAGGGGGCTGGAGGACGCCAGGCCCCGCCCACTTCTGCTTTGGGGAACAGCAACAGTTGCCAGGGCAAGCCTGGGCAAGGCAGGGGGCTGGAGGGCGCCAGGCCCCGCCCACATCCGCTTTGGAGGCCAGCAACAGTTGCCAGGGCAAGCTTGGGCATGGCTGGGCATGGCAGGGGGCTAAAGGGCGTCAGGCCCCGCCCACATCCGCTTTGGAGGCCAGCAACAGTTGCCAGGGCAACCCTGGGCATGGCAGGGGGCTTGAGGGCGCCTGGCCCCGTCCACTTCCGCTTTGGGGGCCAGCAACAGTTGCCATGGCAACCCTGGGCATGACAGTGGGCTTGAAGGCGCCTGGCCCCGCCCACTTCCGCTTTGGGGGCCAGCAACAGTTGCCAGGGCAAGCCTGGGCATGACTGGGCATGGCAGGGGGCTGGAGGGCGCCAGGCCCCGCCCACATCCGCTTTGGAGGTTAGCAACAGTTGCCAGGGCAACCCTGGGCATAACTGGGGGCTGGAGGGCGCCAGGCCCCGCCCACATCCGCTTTGGAGGCCAGCAACAGTTGCCAGGGCAACCCTGGGCATAGCAGGGGGCTTAAGGGCGCCTGGCCCCGCCCACTTCCGCTTTAGGGGCCAGCAACAGTTGCCAGGGCAAGCCTGGGTATCGCTGGGCATGGCAGTGGGCTGGAGGAGGCCAGGCCCCGCCCACTTCCGCTTTTGGGCCCAGCAACAGTTGCCAGGGCAAGCCTGGGCATGGCAGGGGGCTGAAGGGCGCCAGGCCCCGCCCACTTCCGCTTTGCGGCCCAGCAACAGTTGCCATGGCAAGCCTGGGCATGGCAGGGGGCTGGAGGGCGCCAGGCCCCGCCCACATCCGCTTTGGAGGCCAGCAACAGTTGCCAGGGCAAGCCTGGGCATGGCTGGGCATGGCAGGGGGCTGGAGGGCGCCAGGCCCCACCCACATCCGCTTTGGAGGCCAGCAAAAGTTGCCAGGGCAACCCTGGGCATGGCAGGGGGCTGGAGGACGCCAGGCCCCACCCACTTCCGCGTTTGGGCCCAGCAACAGTTGCCAGGGCAACCCTGGGCATAGCAGGGGGCTTAAGGGCGCCTGGTCCCGCCCACTTCCGCTTTGGGGGCCAGCAACAGTTGCCAGGGCAACCCTGGGCATGGCAGGGGGCTTGAGGGCTCCTGGCCCCGCCCACTTCCGCTTTGGGGCCCAGCAACAGTTGCCAGGGCAAGCCCTGGGCATGGCAGGAGGCTGGAGGGCGCCAGGCCCCGCCCACATCCGCTTTGGAGGCCAGCAACAGTTGGAAGGACAACCCTGGGCATGGCAGGGGGCTTGAGGGTGCCTGGCACCGCCCACTTCCGCTTTGGGGGGCAGCAACAGTTGCCAGGGCAAGCCTGGGCATGGCAGGGGGCTGGAGGACGCCAGGCCCCGCTCACTTCCGCTTTTGGGCCCAGCGACAGTTGCCAGGGCAAGCCTGGGTATGGCTGGGCATGGCAGGGGGCTGGAGGGCGCCAGGCCCCGCCCACTTCCGCTTTGGGGCCCAGCAACAGTTGCCAGGGCAAGCCTGGGCAAGCCTGGGCATGGCAGGGGCTTAAGGGCGCCTGGCCCCGCCCACTTTCGCTTTAGGGGCCAGCAACAGTTACCAGGGCAAGCTTGGGCATAACTCTGGGCTGGAGGGCGCCAGGCCCCGCCCACTTCCGCTTTGGGGGCCAGCAACAGTTGCAAGGGCAAGCCTTGGCAAAACTGGGGGCTGGAGGGCGCCAGGCCCCGCCCACTTCCGCTTTAGGGCCCAGCAACAGTTGCCAGGGCAACCCTGGGCATGGCAGTGGGCTTGAAGGCGCCTGGCCCCGCCCACTTCCGCTTTGGGGGCCAGCAACAGTTGCCAGGGCAAGCCTGGGTATGGCTGGGCATGGCAGTGGGCTGGAGGAGGCCAGGCCCCGCCCACTTCCGCTTTGGAGGCCAGCAACAGTTGCCAGGGCAACCTGGGCATAGCAGGGGGCTTAAGAGCGCCTGGCCCCGCCCACTTCCGCTTTAGGGGCCAGCAACAGTTGCCAGGGCAAGCCTGGGTATCGCTGGGCATGGCAGTGGGCTGGAGGAGGCCAGGCCCCGCCCACTTCCGCTTTGGAGGCCAGCAACAGTTGCCAGGGCAACCCTGGGCATAGCAGGGGGCTTAAGGGCGCCTGGCCCCGCCCACTTCAGCTTTAGGGGCCAGCAACAGTTGCCAGGGCAACCCTGGGCATGACAGTGGCTTTGAAGGCGCCTGGCCCCGCCCACTTCCGCTTTGGGGGCCAGCAACAGTTGCCAGGGCAAGCCTGGGCAAGCCTGGGCATGGCAGGGGGCTGGATGGCGCCAGGCCCCGCTAACATCCGCTTTGGAGGCCAGCAACAGTTGCCAGGGCAAGCCTGGGCATGGCTGGGCATGGCAGGGGGCTGGAGGGCGCCAGGCCCCGCCCACATCCGCTTTGGAGGCCAGCAACAGTTGCCAGGGCAACCCTGGGCATGGCTGGGCATGACAGGGGGCTGGATGGCGCCAGACACCACCCACATCCGCTTTGGGGCCCAGCAACAGTTGCCAGGGCAACCCTGGGCATGGCAGGGGGCTGGATGGCGCCAGGCCCCACCCACTTCCGCTTTTGGGCCCAGCAACAGTTGCCAGGGCAAGCCTGGGCATGGCAGGGGGCTGGAAGGCGCTAGGCCCCGCCCACATCCGCTTTGGAGACCAGCAACAGTTGCCAGGGCAACCCTGGGCATGGCAGGGGGCTTGAGGGCGCCTAGCCACGCCCACTTCCGCTTTGGGGGCCAGCAACAGTTGCCAGGGCAAGCCTGGGCAAGCCTGGGCATGGCAGGGGGCTGGATGGCGCCAGGCCCCGCCCACATCCGCTTTGGAGGCCAGCAACAGTTGCCAGGGCAAGCCTGGGCATGGCTGGGCATGGCAGGGGGCTGGAGGGCGCCAGGCCCCGCCCACATCCGCTTTGGAGGTCAGCAACAGTTGCCAGGGCAACCCTGGGCATGGCTGGGCATGGCAGGGGGCTGGAGGGCGCCAGGCCCCACCCACATCCGCTTTGGAGGCCAGCAACAGTTGCCAGGGCAACCCTGGGCATGGCAGGGGGCTGGAGGACGCCAGGCCCCACCCACTTCCGCTTTGGGGGCCAGCAACAGTTGCCAGGGCAACCCTGGGCATGGCAGGGGGCTTGAGGGCTCCTGGCCCCGCCAACTTCCGCTTTGGGGCCCAGCAACAGTTGCCAGGGCAAGCCTGGGCATGGCAGGGGGCTGGAGGACGCCAGGCCCCGCCCACTTCCACTTTTGGGCCCAGCAACAGATGACAGGGCAAGCCTGGGCAAGCCTGGGCATGGCAGGGGGCTGGATGGCGCCAGGCCCCGCCCACTTCCGCTTTGGGGCCCAGCAACAGTTGCCCGGGCAAGCTTGGGCACAGCAGGCGGCTGGAGGGCGCCAGGCCCCGCCCACTTCCGCTTTGGGGAACAGCAACAGTTGCCAGGGCAATCCTGGCATGGCTGGGCATGGCAGGAGGCTGGAGGGCGCCAGGCCCCGCCCACTTCTGCTTTGGGGCCCAGCAACAGTTGCCAGGGCAAGCCTGGGCATGGCAGGGGGCTGGAGTGCGCCATGCCCCGCCCACATCCGCTTTGGAGGCCAGCAACAGTTGCCAGGGCAAGCTTGGGCATGGCAGGGGGCTGGAGGGCGCCAGGCCCCACCCACATCCGCTTTGGAGGCCAGCAACAGTTGCCAGGTAAACCCTGGGCATGGCAGGGGGCTTGAGGGCTCCTGGCCCCGCCCACTTCCGCTTTGGGGCCCAGCAACAGTTGCCAGGGCAAGCCTGGGCATGGTAGGGGGCTTGAGGGCTCCTGGCCCCGCCCACTTCCGCTTTGGGGCCCAGCAACAGTTGCCAGGGCAAGCTTGGGCATGGCTGGGCATGGCAGGGGGCTGGAGGGCGCCAGGCCCCGCCCACATCCGCTTTAGAGGCCAGCAACAGTTGGCAGGGCAACGCTGGGCATGGCAGTGGGCTTGAAGGTGCCTGGCCCCGCCCACTTCCGCTTTGGGGGCCAGCAACAGTTGCCAGGGCAAGCCTGGGCATGGCAGGGGGCTGGAGGGCGCCAGGCCCCACCCACATCCGCTTTGGAGGCCAGCAACAGTTGCCAGGGCAACCCTGGGCATGGCAGGGGGCTGGAGGACGCCAGGCCCCACCCACATCCGCTTTGGAGGCTAGCAACAGTTGCCAGGGCAAGTCTGGGTATGGCTGGGCATGGCAGTGGGCTGGAGGAGGCCAGGCCCCACCCACATCCGCTTTTGGGCCTAGCAACAGTTGCCAGGGCAACCCTGGGCATAGCAGGGGGCTTAAGGGCGCCTGGCCCCGCCCACTTCCGCTTTGGGGGCCAGCAACAGTTGCCAGGGCAACCCTGGGCATGGCAGGGGGCTTGAGGGCTCCTGGCCCCGCCCACTTCCGCTTTGGGGCCCAGCAACAGTTGCCAGGGCAAGCCTGGGCATGGCAGGGGGCTGGAGGACGCCAGGCCCCGCCCACTTCCGCTTTTGGGCCCAGCAACAGATGCCAGGGCAAGCCTGGGTATGGCTGGGCATGGCAGGGGGCTGGAGGGCGCCAGGCCCCACCCACTTCCGCTTTGGGGCCCAGCAACAGTTGACAGGGCAAGCCTGGGTATGGCTGGGCATGGCAGTGGGCTGGAGAAGGCCAGGCCCCACCCACATCCGCTTTTGGGCCCAGCAACAGTTGCCAGGGCAACCCTGGGCATAGCAGGGGGCTTAAGGGCGCCTGGCCCCGCCCACTTCCGCTTTGGGGGCCGGCAACCCTGGGCATGGCAGGGGGCTTGAGGGCTCCTGGCCCCGCCCACTTCCGCTTTGGGGCCCAGCAACAGTTGCCAAGGCAAGCCTGGGCATGGCAGGGGGCTGGAGGACGCCAGGCCCCG
This sequence comes from Crinia signifera, assembly GCF_055691185.1. Classification (NCBI taxonomy): domain Eukaryota; kingdom Metazoa; phylum Chordata; class Amphibia; order Anura; family Myobatrachidae; genus Crinia; species Crinia signifera. Next base: position 67,119 of record NW_028142428.1, read on the forward strand.
CCCACTTCCGCTTTTGGGCCCAGCAACAGATGCCAGGGCAAGCCTGGGTATGGCTGGGCATGGCAGGGGGCTGGAGGGCGCCAGGCCCCACCCACTTCCGCTTTGGGGCCCAGCAACAGTTGACAGGGCAAGCCTGAGCATGGCAGGGGGCTGGAGGACGCCAGGCCCCGCCCACTTCTGCTTTGGGGAACAGCAACAGTTGCCAGGGCAAGCCTGGGCAAGGCAGGGGGCTGGAGGGCGCCAGGCCCCGCCCACATCCGCTTTGGAGGCCAGCAACAGTTGCCAGGGCAAGCTTGGGCATGGCTGGGCATGGCAGGGGGCTAAAGGGCGTCAGGCCCCGCCCACATCCGCTTTGGAGGCCAGCAACAGTTGCCAGGGCAACCCTGGGCATGGCAGGGGGCTTGAGGGCGCCTGGCCCCGTCCACTTCCGCTTTGGGGGCCAGCAACAGTTGCCATGGCAACCCTGGGCATGACAGTGGGCTTGAAGGCGCCTGGCCCCGCCCACTTCCGCTTTGGGGGCCAGCAACAGTTGCCAGGGCAAGCCTGGGCATGACTGGGCATGGCAGGGGGCTGGAGGGCGCCAGGCCCCGCCCACATCCCGCTTTGGAGGTTAGCAACAGTTGCCAGGGCAACCCTGGGCATAACTGGGGGCTGGAGGGCGCCAGGCCCCGCCCACATCCGCTTTGGAGGCCAGCAACAGTTGCCAGGGCAACCCTGGGCATAGCAGGGGGCTTAAGGGCGCCTGGCCCCGCCCACTTCCGCTTTAGGGGCCAGCAACAGTTGCCAGGGCAAGCCTGGGCATAGCAGGGGGCTGGAGGGCGCCAGGCCCCGCCCACTTCCGCTTTGGGGGCCAGCAACAGTTGCAAGGGCAAGCCTGGGCATAACTGGGGGCTGCAGGGCGCCAGGCCCCGCCCACTTCCGCTTTAAGGCCCAGCAACAGTTGCCAGGGCAAGCCTGAGCATGGCAGGGGGCTGGAGGGCGCCAGGCTTTGCCCACTTCCGCTTTGGGGAACAGCAACAGTTGCCCGGGCAAGCCTGGGCATGGCTGGGCATGGCAGGGGGCTGGATGGCGCCAGGCCCCACCCACATCCGCTTTGGAGGCCAGCAACAGTTGCCAGGGCAACCCTGGGCATGGCAGGGGGCTGGAGGACGCCAGGCCCCACCCACTTCCGCGTTTGGGCCCAGCAACAGTTGCCAGGGCAACCCTGGGCATAGCAGGGGGCTTAAGGGCGCCTGGCCCCGCCCACTTCCGCTTTGGGGGCCAGCAACAGTTGCCAGGGCAACCCTGGGCATGGCAGGGGGCTTGAGGGCTCCTGGCCCCGCCCACTTCCGCTTTGGAGGCCAGCAACAGTTGCCAGGGCAAGCTTGGGCATGGCTGGGCATGGCAGGGGGCTGGAGGGCGCCAGGCCCCGCCCACATCCGCTTTGGAGGCCAGCAACAGTTGGAAGGGCAACCCTGGGCATGGCAGGGGGCTTGAGGGTGCCTGGCACCGCCAACTTCCGCTTTGGGGGGGCAGCAACAGTTGCCAGGGCAAGCCTGGGCATGGCAGGGGGCTGGAGGACGCCAGGCCCCGCCCACTTCCGCTTTTGGGCCCAGCGACAGTTGCCAGGGCAAGCCTGGGTATGGCTGGGCATGGCAGGGGGCTGGAGGGCGCCAGGA
>NW_028142429.1:0-68453 GCF_055691185.1 Crinia signifera
TTTTTTTGGGGGGCTGCAGTCATTTTGAAATGGGGACACACAAACACGCCCAAAGCATGAAGGGCACCCCACACAACACCCCAGCTCCCCTAAAAAGCATGCAGCATGGCTGCACATTGCACCCCAACAGCTAATGGGAAGAAAAAAACAACAACTGGAATGTATGCAAAATGACATTTAGGGGTGAGACAAAACCCAAAAGGGGTGCGCAGTGCAGTTATGCCTTTCAGGGAAGCTGGGGTGTGGTGAGGGGGATCCCGACATGCTTTGGGCGTGACCCAGGACCCCCATTTCAAAATGGCTGCAGGTTTGTTTGTTTTTTAAATGTCTTTTTTTGGGGGCTGCAGTTATTTTGAAATGGGGACACACAAACATGCCCAAAGCATGAAGGGCACCCCACACAACACCCCAGCTCCCCTAAAAAGCATGCAGCATGGCTGCACATTGCACCCCAACAACTAATGGGAAGAAAAAAACAACAACTGGCAAGTATGCAAAATGACATTTAGGGGTGAGACAAAACCCAAAAGGGGTGCGCAGTGCAGGCATGCCTTTCAGGGAAGCTGGGGTGTGGTGGGGGGGATCCCGACATGCTTTGGGCGTGACCCAGGGCCCCCATTTCAAAATGGCTGCAGGTTTTTTTTTTTTTAAATGTCTTTTTTTGGGGGCTGCAGTCATTTTATAATGGGGACACACAAACACGCCCAAAGCATGAAGGGCACCCCACACAACACCCCAGCTCCCCTAAAAAGCATGCAGCATGGCTGCACATTGCACCCCAACAACTAATGGGAAGAAAAAAACAACAACTGGCAAGTATGCAAAATGACATTTAGGGGTGAGACAAAACCCAAAAGGGGTGCGCAGTGCAGGCATGCCTTTCAGGGAAGCTGGGGTGTGGTGTGGGGGATCCCAACATGCTTTGGGCGTGACCCAGGGCCCCCATTTCAAAATGGCTGCAGGTTTTTTTTTTGTTTTTTTTTTAAATGTCTTTTTTTGGGGGCTGCAGTCATTTTGAAATGGGGACACACAAACACGCCCAAAGCATGAAGGGCACCCCACACAACACCCCAGCTCCCCTAAAAAGCATACAGCATGGCTGCACATTGCACCCCAACAACTAATGGGAAGAAAAAAACAACAACTGCCAAGTATGCAAAATGACAGTTAGGGGTGAGACAAAACCCAAAAGGGGTGCGCAGTGCAGGCATGCCTTTCAGGGAAGCTGGGGTGTGGTGGGGGGGATCCCGACATGCTTTGGGCGTGACCCAGGGCCCCCATTTCAAAATGGCTGCAGGTTTTTTTTTAAAATGTCTTTTTTTGGGGGCTGCAGTCATTTTGAAATGGGGACACACAAACACGCCCAAAGCATGAAGGGCACCCCACACAACACCCCAGCTCCCCTAAAAAGCATGCAGCATGGCTGCACATTGCACCCCAACAACTAATGGGAAGAAAAAAACAACAACTGGCAAGTATGCAAAATGACATTTAGGGGTGAGACAAAACCCAAAAGTGGTGCGCAGTGCAGGCATGCCTTTCAGGGAAGCTGGGGTGTGGTGGGGGGGGATCCCGACATGCTTTGGGCGTGACCCAGGGCCCCCATTTCAAAATGGCTGCAGGTTTTTTTTTTTTTTTTTTTAATGTCTTTTTTTTGGGGCTACAGTCATTTTGAAATGGGGACACACAAACATGCCCAAAGCATGAAGGGCACCCCCCACAACACCCCAGCTCCCCTAAAAAGCATGCAGCATGGCTGCACATTGCACCCCAACAACTAATGGGAAGAAAAAACCAACAACTGGCAAGTATGCAAAATGACATTTAGGGGTGAGACAAAACCCAAAAGGGGTGCGCAGTGCAGGCATGCCTTTCAGGGAAGCTGGGGTGTGGTGGGGGGGGGGGTTCCGACATGCTTTGGGCGTGACCCAGGGCCCCCATTTCAAAATGGCTGCAGGTTTTTTTTTTTTTAAATGTCTTTTTTTGGGGGCTGCAGTCATTTTGAAATGGGGACACACAAACACGCCCAAAGCATGAAGGGCACCCCACACAACACCCCAGCTCCCCTAAAAAAGCATGCAGCATGGCTGCACATTGCACCCCAACAACTAATGGGAAGAAAAAAACAACAACTGTCAAGTATGCAAAATGACATTTAGGGGTGAGACAAAACCCAAAAGGGGTGCGCAGTGCAGGCATGCCTTTCAGGGAAGCTGGGGTGTGGTGAGGGGGATCCCGACATGCTTTGGGCGTGACCCAGGGCCCCCATTTCAAAATGGCTGCAGGTTTTATTGTTTTTTAAATGTCTTTTTTTGGGGGCTGCAGTCATTTTGAAATGGGGACACACAAACACGCCCAAAGCATGAAGGGCACCCCACACAACACCCCAGCTCCCCTAAAAAGCATGCAGCATGGCTGCACATTGCACCCCAACAACTAATGGGAAGAAAAAAACAACAACTGGCAATTATGCAAAATGACATTTAGGGGTGAGACAAAACCCAAAAGGGGTGCGCAGTGCAGGCATGCCTTTCAGGGAAGCTGGGGTGTGGTGGGGGGGATCCCGACATGCTTTGGGCGTGACCCAGGGCCCCCATTTCAAAATGGCTGCAGTTTTTTTTTTTTTTTTTTTTAAATGTCTTTTTTGGGGGGCTGCAGTCATTTTGAAATGGGGACACACAAACACGCCCAAAGCATGAAGGGCACCCCACACAACACCCCAGCTCCCCTAAAAAGCATACAGCATGGCTGCACATTGCACCCCAACAACTAATGGGAAGAAAAAAACAACAACTGCCAAGTATGCAAAATGACAGTTAGGGGTGAGAGAAAACCCAAAAGGGGTGCGCAGTGCAGGCATGCCTTTCAGGGAAGCTGGGGTGTGGTGGGGGGGATCCCGACATGCTTTGGGCGTGACCCAGGGCCCCCATTTCAAAATGGCTGCAGGTTTTTTTTTTTAAATGTCTTTTTTTGGGGGCTGCAGTCATTTTGAAATGGGGGACACACAAACACGCCCAAAGCATGAAGGGCACCCCACACAACACCCCAGCTCCCCTAAAAAGTATGCAGCATGGCTGCACATTGCACCCCAACAACTAATGGGAAGAAAAAAAAAACAACTGGCAAGTATGCAAAATGACATTTAGGGGTGAGACAAAACCCAAAAGGGGTGCGCAGTGCAGGCATGCCTTTCAGGGAAGCTGGGGTGTGGTGAGGGGGATCCCGACATGCTTTGGGCGTGACCCAGGGCCCCCATTTCAAAATGGCTGCAGGTTTTATTGTTTTTTAAATGTCTTTTTTGGGGGGCTGCAGTCATTTTGAAATGGGGACACACAAACACGCCCAAAGCATGAAGGGCACCCCACACAACACCCCAGCTCCCCTAAAAAGCATGCAGCATGGCTGCACATTGCACCCCAACAGCTAATGGGAAGAAAAAAACAACAACTGGAATGTATGCAAAATGACATTTAGGGGTGAGACAAAACCCAAAAGGGTGCGCAGTGCAGTTATGCCTTTCAGGGAAGCTGGGGTGTGGTGAGGGGGATCCCGACATGCTTTGGGCGTGACCCAGGACCCCCATTTCAAAATGGCTGCAGGTTTGTTTGTTTTTTAAATGTCTTTTTTTGGGGGCTGCAGTTATTTTGAAATGGGGACACACAAACATGCCCAAAGCATGAAGGGCACCCCACACAACACCCCAGCTCCCCTAAAAAGCATGCAGCATGGCTGCACATTGCACCCCAACAACTAATGGGAAGAAAAAAACAACAACTGGCAAGTATGCAAAATGACATTTAGGGGTGAGACAAAACCCAAAAGGGGTGCGCAGTGCAGGCATGCCTTTCAGGGAAGCTGGGGTGTGGTGGGGGGGATCCCGACATGCTTTGGGCGTGACCCAGGGCCCCCATTTCAAAATGGCTGCAGGTTTTTTTTTTTTTAAATGTCTTTTTTTGGGGGCTGCAGTCATTTTATAATGGGGACACACAAACACGCCCAAAGCATGAAGGGCACCCCACACAACACCCCAGCTCCCCTAAAAAGCATGCAGCATGGCTGCACATTGCACCCCAACAACTAATGGGAAGAAAAAAACAACAACTGGCAAGTATGCAAAATGACATTTAGGGGTGAGACAAAACCCAAAAGGGGTGCGCAGTGCAGGCATGCCTTTCAGGGAAGCTGGGGTGTGGTGTGGGGGATCCCAACATGCTTTGGGCGTGACCCAGGGCCCCCATTTCAAAATGGCTGCAGGTTTTTTTTTTGTTTTTTTTTTAAATGTCTTTTTTTGGGGGCTGCAGTCATTTTGAAATGGGGACACACAAACACGCCCAAAGCATGAAGGGCACCCCACACAACACCCCAGCTCCCCTAAAAAGCATACAGCATGGCTGCACATTGCACCCCAACAACTAATGGGAAGAAAAAAACAACAACTGCCAAGTATGCAAAATGACAGTTAGGGGTGAGACAAAACCCAAAAGGGGTGCGCAGTGCAGGCATGCCTTTCAGGGAAGCTGGGGTGTGGTGGGGGGGATCCCGACATGCTTTGGGCGTGACCCAGGGCCCCCATTTCAAAATGGCTGCAGGTTTTTTTTTAAAATGTCTTTTTTTGGGGGCTGCAGTCATTTTGAAATGGGGACACACAAACACGCCCAAAGCATGAAGGGCACCCCACACAACACCCCAGCTCCCCTAAAAAGCATGCAGCATGGCTGCACATTGCACCCCAACAACTAATGGGAAGAAAAAAACAACAACTGGCAAGTATGCAAAATGACATTTAGGGGTGAGACAAAACCCAAAAGGGTGCGCAGTGCAGGCATGCCTTTCAGGGAAGCTGGGGTGTGGTGAGGGGGATCCCGACATGCTTTGGGCGTGACCCAGGGCCTCCATTTCAAAATGGCTGCAGGTTTGTTTGTTTTTTAAATGTCTTTTTTTTTGGGCTGCAAGTCATTTTGAAATGGGGACACACAAACATGCCCAAAGCATGAAGGGCACCCCACACAACACCCCAGCTCCCCTAAAAAGCATGCAGCATGGCTGCACATTGCACCCCAACAACTAATGGGAAGAAAAAACCAACAACTGGCAAGTATGCAAAATGACATTTAGGGGTGAGACAAAACCCAAAAGGGGTGCGCAGTGCAGGCATGCCTTTCAGGGAAGCTGGGGTGTGGTGAGGGGGATCCCGACATGCTTTGGGCGTGACCCAGGGCCCCCATTTCAAAATGGCTGCAGGTTTTATTGTTTTTTAAATGTCTTTTTTTGGGGGCTGCAGTCATTTTGAAATGGGGACACACAAACACGCCCAAAGCATGAAGGGCACCCCACACAACACCCCAGCTCCCCTAAAAAGCATGCAGCATGGCTGCACATTGCACCCCAACAACTAATGGGAAGAAAAAAACAACAACTGGCAAGTATGCAAAATGACATTTAGGGGTGAGACAAAACCCAAAAGGGGTGCGCAGTGCAGGCATGCCTTTCAGGGAAGCTGGGGTGTGGTGGGGGGGATCCCGACATGCTTTGGGCGTGACCCAGGGCCCCCATTTCAAAATGGCTGCAGGTTTTTTTTTTTTTTAAATGTCTTTTTTTGGGGGCTGCAGTCATTTTGAAATGGGGACACACAAACACGCCCAAAGCATGAAGGGCACCCCACACAACACCCCAGCTCCCCTAAAAAGCATGCAGCATGGCTGCACATTGCACCCCAACAACTAATGGGAAGAAAAAAACAACAACTGCCAAGTATGCAAAATGACAGTTAGGGGTGAGACAAAACCCAAAAGGGGTGCGCAGTGCAGGCATGCCTTTCAGGGAAGCTGGGGTGTGGTGGGGGGGAGGGTCCCGACATGCTTTGGGCGTGACCCAGGGCCCCCATTTCAAAATGGCTGCAGGTTTTTTTTTTAAATGTCTTTTTTTGGGGGCTGCAGTCATTTTGAAATGGGGACACACAAACACGCCCAAAGCATGAAGGGCACCCCACACAACACCCCAGCTCCCCTAAAAAGCATGCAGCATGGCTGCACATTGCACCCCAACAACTAATGGGAAGAAAAAAACAACAACTGGCAAGTATGCAAAATGACATTTAGGGGTGAGACAAAACCCAAAAACGGTGCGCAGTGCAGGCATGCCTTTCAGGGAAGCTGGGGTGTGGTGGGGGGGATCCCGACATGCTTTGGGCGTGACCCAGGGCCCCCATTTCAAAATGGCTGCAGGTTTTTTTTTTTTCTTTTTTAAATGTCTTTTTTTGGGGGCTGCAGTCATTTTGAAATGGGGACACACAAACACGCCCAAAGCATGAAGGGCACCCCACACAACACCCCAGCTCCCCTAAAAAGCATGCAGCATGGCTGCACATTGCACCCCAACAACTAATGGGAAGAAAAAAACAACAACTGCCAAGTATGCAAAATGACAGTTAGGGGTGAGACAAAACCCAAAAGGGGTGCGCAGTGCAGGCATGCCTTTCAGGGAAGCTGGGGTGTGGTGGGGGGGGGGGGGGTCCCGACATGCTTTGGGCGTGACCCAGGGCCCCCATTTCAAAATGGCTGCAGTTTTTTTTTTTAAATGTCTTTTTTTGGGGGCTGCAGTCATTTTGAAATGGGGACACACAAACACGCCCAAAGCATGAAGGGCACCCCACACAACACCCCAGCTCCCCTAAAAAGCATGCAGCATGGCTGCACATTGCACCCCAACAACTAATGGGAAGAAAAAAACAACAACTGGCAAGTATGCAAAATGACATTTAGGGGTGAGACAAAACCCAAAAGGGGTGCGCAGTGCAGGCATGCCTTTCAGGGAAGCTGGGGTGTGGTGAGGGGGATCCCGACATGCTTTGGGCGTGACCCAGGGCCCCCATTTCAAAATGGCTGCAGGTTTTATTGTTTTTAAAATGTCTTTTTTTGGGGGCTGCAGTCATTTTGAAATGGGGACACACAAACACGCCCAAAGCATGAAGGGTACCCCACACAACACCCCAGCTCCCCTAAAAAGCATGCAGCATGGCTGCACATTGCACCCTAACAACTAATGGGAAGAAAAAAACAACAACTGCCAAGTATGCAAAATGACAGTTAGGGGTGAGACAAAACCCAAAAGGGGTGCGCAGTGCAGGCATGCCTTTCAGGGAAGCTGGGGTGTGGTGTGGGGGATCCCAACATGCTTTGGGCGTGACCCAGGGCCCCCATTTCAAAATGGCTGCAGGTTTTTTTTTTTGTTTTTTTTTAAATGTCTTTTTTTGGGGGCTGCAGTCATTTTGAAATGGGGACACACAAACACGCCCAAAGCATGAAGGGCACCCCACACAACACCCCAGCTCCCCTAAAAAGCATACAGCATGGCTGCACATTGCACCCCAACAACTAATGGGAAGAAAAAAAACAACAACTGCCAAGTATGCAAAATGACAGTTAGGGGTGAGACAAAACCCAAAAGGGGTGCGCAGTGCAGGCATGCCTTTCAGGGAAGCTGGGGTGTGGTGGGGGGGATCCCGACATGCTTTGGGCGTGACCCAGGGCCCCCATTTCAAAATGGCTGCAGGTTTTTTTTTTTTAAATGTCTTTTTTTGGGGGCTGCAGTCATTTGAAATGGGGACACACAAACACGCCCAAAGCATGAAGGGCACCCCACACAACACCCCAGCTCCCCTAAAAAGCATGCAGCATGGCTGCACATTGCACCCCAACAACTAATGGGAAGAAAAAAACAACAACTGGCAAGTATGCAAAATGACATTTAGGGGTGAGACAAAACCCAAAAGGGGTGCGCAGTGCAGGCATGCCTTTCAGGGAAGCTGGGGTGTGGTGAGGGGGATCCCGACATGCTTTGGGCGTTACCCAGGGCCCCCATTTCAAAATGGCTGCAGGTTTTATTGTTTTTAAAATGTCTTTTTTTGGGGGCTGCAGTCATTTTGAAATGGGGACACACAAACACGCCCAAAGCATGAAGGGCACCCCACACAACACCCCAGCTCCCCTAAAAAGCATGCAGCATGGCTGCACATTGCACCCCAACAACTAATGGGAAGAAAAAACCAACAACTGGCAAGTATGCAAAATGACATTTACATACCTCCCAACTTTAGTCCGGAGGAAACAGGGACACTCGCGCGGCGAAGCCGCGCGAGCGCCCGAAAAGGGGGCGGGGCGTATGCAAATGAGGGCGCGGCTTATGCTAATTAGCCGCGACCTCATTTTCATACGAGAATAGACGCTGTGCGCATGCGCACAGCGTCTATTCTACTAGATTGGGGGGGTCTCCCAACTGCCACCCCCCGCAGCGGGACAATGCCTGCCGCGGGTGGGACGTCGGGACAGGACCCGAAAATCGGGACTGTCCCGACGGAATCGTGACAGTTGGGAGGTATGCATTTAGGGGTGAGACAAAACCCAAAAGGGGTGCGCAGTGCAGGCATGCCTTTCAGGGATGCTGGGGTGTGGTGAGGGGGATCCCGACATGCTTTGGGCGTGACCCAGGGCCCCCATTTCAAAATGGCTGCAGGTTTTATTGTTTTTAAAATGTCTTTTTTTGGGGGCTGCAGTCATTTTGAAATGGGGACACACAAACACGCCCAAAGCATGAAGGGCACCCCACACAACACCCCAGCTCCCCAAAAAAGCATGCAGCATGGCTGCACATTGCACCCCAACAACTAATGGGAAGAAAAAAACAACAACTGGCAAGTATGCAAAATGACATTTAGGGGTGAGACAAAACCCAAAAGGGGTGCGCAGTGCAGGCATGCCTTTCAGGGAAGCTGGGGTGTGGTGTGGGGGATCCCAACATGCTTTGGGCGTGACCCAGGGCCCCCATTTCAAAATGGCTGCAGGTTTTTTTTTTTTTGTTTTTTTTTTTAAATGTCTTTTTTTGGGGGCTGCAGTCATTTTGAAATGGGGACACACAAACACGCCCAAAGCATGAAGGGCACCCCACACAACACCCCAGCTCCCCTAAAAAGCATACAGCATGGCTGCACATTGCACCCCAACAACTAATGGGAAGAAAAAAACAACAACTGCCAAGTATGCAAAATGACAGTTAGGGGTGAGACAAAACCCAAAAGGGGTGCGCAGTGCAGGCATGCCTTTCAGGGAAGCTGGGGTGTGGTGGGGGGGATCCCGACATGCTTTGGGCGTGACCCAGGGCCCCCATTTCAAAATGGCTGCAGGTTTTTTTTTTAAATGTCTTTTTTTGGGGGCTGCAGTCATTTTGAAATGGGGACACACAAACACGCCCAAAGCATGAAGGGCACCCCACACAACACCCCAGCTCCCCTAAAAAGCATGCAGCATTGCTGCACATTGCACCCCAACAACTAATGGGAAGAAAAAAACAACAACTGGCAAGTATGCAAAATGACATTTAGGGGTGAGACAAAACCCAAAAGGGGTGCGCAGTGCAGGCATGCCTTTCAGGGAAGCTGGGGTGTGGTGAGGGGGATCCCGACATGCTTTGGGCGTGACCCAGGGCCCCCATTTCAAAATGGCTGCAGGTTTTATTGTTTTTTAAATGTCTTTTTTTGGGGGCTGCAGTCATTTTGAAATGGGGACACACAAACACGCCCAAAGCATGAAGGGCACCCCACACAACACCCCAGCTCCCCTAAAAAGCATGCAGCATGGCTGCACATTGCACCCCAACAACTAATGGGAAGAAAAAACCAACAACTGGCAAGTATGCAAAATGACATTTAGGGGTGAGACAAAACCCAAAAGGGGTGTGCAGTGCAGGCATGCCTTTCAGGGAAGCTGGGGTGTGGTGGGGGGGATCCCGACATGCTTTGGGCGTGACCCAGGGCCCCCATTTCAAAATGGCTGCAGGTTTTTTTTTTTTTTTTTTAAATGTCTTTTTTTGGGGGCTGCAGTCATTTTGAAATGGGGACACACAAACACGCCCAAAGCATGAAGGGCACCCCACACAACACCCCAGCTCCCCTAAAAAGCATGCAGCATGGCTGCACATTGCACCCCAACAACTAATGGGAAGAAAAAAACAACAACTGCCAAGTATGCAAAATGACAGTTAGGGGTGAGACAAAACCCAAAAGGGGTGCGCAGTGCAGGCATGCCTTTCAGGGAAGCTGGGGTGTGGTGGGGGGGATCCCGACATGCTTTGGGCGTGACCCAGGGCCCCCATTTAAAAATGGCTGCAGGTTTGTTTGTTTTTTTAAATGTCTTTTTTTTTTGGGCTGCAGTCATTTTGAAATGGGGACACACAAACACGCCCAAAGCATGAAGGGCACCCCACACAACACCCCAGCTCCCCTAAAAAGCATGCAGCATGGCTGCACATTGCACCCAACAACTAATGGGAAGAAAAAAACAACTGTCAAGTATGCAAAATGACATTTAGGAGTGAGACAAAACCCAAAAGTGGTGCGCAGTGCAGGCATGCCTTTCAGGGAAGCTGGGGTGTGGTGGGGGGGATCCCGACATGCTTTGGGCGTGACCCAGGGCCCCCATTTCAAAATGGCTGCAGTTTTTTTTTTTTTTTTTAAATGTCTTTTTTTTGGGGCTGCAGTCATTTTGAAATGGGGACACACAAACATGCCCAAAGCATGAAGGGCACCCCACACAACACCCCAGCTCCCCTAAAAAGCATGCAGCATGGCTGCACATTGCACCCCAACAACTAATGGGAAGAAAAAACCAACAACTGGCAAGTATGCAAAATGACATTTAGGGGTGAGACAAAACCCAAAAGGGGTGCGCAGTGCAGGCATGCCTTTCAGGGAAGCTGGGGTGTGGTGGGGGGGGGGGTCCCGACATGCTTTGGGCGTGACCCAAGGCCCCCATTTCAAAATGGCTGCAGGTTTTTTTTTTTTTTAAATGTCTTTTTTTGGGGGGCTGCAGTCATTTTGAAATGGGGACACACAAACACGCCCAAAGCATGAAGGGCACCCCACACAACACCCCAGCTCCCCTAAAAAGCATGCAGCATGGCTGCACATTGTACCCGAACAACTAATGGGAAGAAAAAACCAACAACTGGCAAGTATGCAAAATGACATTTAGGGGTGAGACAAAACCCAAAAGGGGTGCGCAGTGCAGGCATGCCTTTCAGGGAAGCTGGGGTGTGGTGGGGGGGATCCCGACATTCTTTGGGCGTGACCCAGGGCCCCCATTTCAAAATGGCTGCAGGTTTTTTTTTTTTTTTTTTAAATGTCTTTTTTTTGGGGCTACAGTCATTTTGAAATGGGGACACACAAACATGCCCAAAGCATAAAGGGCACCCCCCACAACACCCCAGCTCCCCTAAAAAGCATGCAGCATGGCTGCACATTGCACCCCAACAACTAATGGGAAGAAAAAACCAACAACTGGCAAGTATGCAAAATGACATTTAGGGGTGAGACAAAACCCAAAAGGGGTGCGCAGTGCAGGCATGCCTTTCAGGGAAGCTGGGGTGTGGTGGGGGGAGGGTCCCGACATGCTTTGGGCGTGACCCAGGGCCCCCATTTCAAAATGGCTGCAGGTTTTATTGTTTTTTAAATGTCTTTTTTTGGGGGCAGCAGTCATTTTGAAATGGGGACACACAAACACGCCCAAAGCATGAAGGGCACCCCACACAACACCCCCTTCCCCTAAAAAGCATGCAGCATGGCTGCACATTGCACCCCAACAACTAATGGGAAGAAAAAAACAACAACTGGCATGTATGCAAAATGACATTTAGGGGTGAGACAAAACCCAAAAGGGGTGCGCAGTGCAGGCATGCCTTTCAGGGAAGCTGGGGTGTGGTGAGGGGGATCCCGACATGCTTTGGGCGTGACCCAGGACCCCCATTTCAAAATGGCTGCAGGTTTGTTTGTTTTTTAAATGTCTTTTTTTTGGGGCTGCAGTCATTTTGAAATGGGGACACACAAACATGCCCAAAGCATGAAGGGCACCCCACACAACACCCCAGCTCCCCTAAAAAGCATGCAGTATGGCTGCATATTGCACCCCAACAACTAATGGGAAGAAAAAACCAACAACTGGCAAGTATGCAAAATGACATTTAGGGGTGAGACAAAACCCAAAAGGGGTGCGCAGTGCAGGCATGCCTTTCAGGGAAGCTGGGGTGTGGTGGGGGGATCCCGACATGCTTTGGGCGTGACCCAGGGCCCCCATTTCAAAATGGCTGCAGGTTTTTTTTTTTTAAATGTCTTTTTTTGGGGGCTGCAGTCATTTTGAAACGAGGACACACAAACACGCCCAAAGCATGAAGGGCACCCCACACAACACCCCAGCTCCCCTAAAAAGCATGCAGCATGGCTGCACATTGCACCCCAACAACTAATGGGAAGAAAAAAACAACAACTGGCAAGTATGCAAAATGACATTTAGGGGTGAGACAAAACCCAAAAGGGGTGCGCAGTGCAGGCATGCCTTTCAGGGAAGCTGGGGTGTGGTGAGGGGGATCCCGACATGCTTTGGGCGTGACCCAGGGCCCCCATTTCAAAATGGCTGCAGGTTTTATTGTTTTTAAAATGTCTTTTTTTGGGGGCTGCAGTCATTTTGAAATGGGGACACACAAACACGCCCAAAGCATGAAGGGCACCCCACACAACACCCCAGCTCCCCTAAAAAGCATGCAGCATGGCTGCACATTGCACCCCAACAACTAATGGGAAGAAAAAACCAACAACTGGCAAGTATGCAAAATGACATTTAGGGGTGAGACAAAACCCAAAAGGGGTGCGCAGTGCAGGCATGCCTTTCAGGGAAGCTGGGGTGTGGTGTGGGGGATCCCAACATGCTTTGGGCGTGACCCAGGGCCCCCATTTCAAAATGGCTGCAGGTTTTTTTTTTTTTTTTTTTTAATGTCTTTTTTTGGGGGCTGCAGTCATTTTGAAATGGGGACACACAAACACGCCCAAAGCATGAAGGGCACCCCACACAACACCCCAGCTCCCCTAAAAAGCATACAGCATGGCTGCACATTGCACCCCAACAACTAATGGGAAGAAAAAAACAACAACTGCCAAGTATGCAAAATGACAGTTAGGGGTGAGACAAAACCCAAAAGGGGTGCGCAGTGCAGGCATGCCTTTCAGGGAAGCTGGGGTGTGGTGGGGGGGGATCCCGACATGCTTTGGGCGTGACCCAGGGCCCCCATTTCAAAATGGCTGCAGGTTTTTTTTAAATGTCTTTTTTTGGGGGCTGCAGTCATTTTGAAATGGGGACACACAAACACGCCCAAAGCATGAAGGGCACCCCACACAACACCCCAGCTCCCCTAAAAAGCATGCAGCATGGCTGCACATTGCACCCCAACAACTAATGGGAAGAAAAAAACAACAACTGGCAAGTATGCAAAATGACATTTAGGGGTGAGACAAAACCCAAAAGGGGTGCGCAGTGCAGGCATGCCTTTCAGGGAAGCTGGGGTGTGGTGAGGGGGATCCCGACATGCTTTGGACGTGACCCTGGGCCCCCATTTCAAAATGGCTGCAGGTTTAGACTGTAGAAGCCAGCTTGTCTGGCTGTAAACAGCATAAACTCACCTGGCTATTGGCAGGAATCCTTAGCTCACACACTTGATCTGGGCCTGGGGGTTCGGCTTGTCTTGATTGACGGGTTGGCTGATTTGAATGACGGTTCAGGATAGGCTGGTCGAGGTCAGAGGTGGAGATTGATGGGGTGATGTTCTTGCTTCCAGAAGATTCTGCCTCTTGCTTCAGGAAACGTTGCCCCTCCCGCCCGCCCCAATTATTAGTCAGTATTGGTTGTTGAGAAGTAGTCTGCATTATTCGTTTAGTTGTTGTCGGCTTATTTTGTCTTGGCGGAAAGAACGGTAATTAAATTAGAGCTGTATGTACACTTAGCTGGTGGTTGATGTCGGGATGTGGGCATCACCGATCCAGGTGGGCCCACATCTGGACCTTAACGATCATCTACTTCGGATAGCATAAATTCTTGCGGACATTTGTAGTTTAGGGCAGATGGCCCAATTTTTTGATGACTCGGGCAGAGTGGTGAGCTCTGCCTTAGTGCTATTTGCGAGGTCAGGGGCAGAAGCAGAAGATCAACCCCCTGGCCTTAAGGGCAATTGGCCCCTTTTGAAAAGTCCGCTTCATAATTGAGCCGTTGTCTTGGACGCTGGCAGGTGGCCAGCTTCAAGCCTGTGAGAATGCCTGCTAGGCCTAAGCGCGCTGCGGGGGCTCCCGCCAGATATGCCGCGCTAGGCGAAGCTCCAGGGTCTTACAGGGCCAGAGCCAAGCCTCCTTGCAGGGGTGACGAGCGGGGGCTATCCCCCTCTCCTCGTCGGAGGGCTGCCGGAGCGCAGGCCGGACCGCCCGCTCCGGCGGTTAGCAAGCGTCTGCCCGGCATGTCAGGGCGGCGTGGCGGTGCTGCCGGAGGCTCAGGAATCCCTCCGGCAGCCCGCTCACGTCAATCACGGGCGAGGGGGCGAACGGATGGGGTTCGTGAGCCGGCGCCCGTCCCCACTGTGCCTCGCCGTGTCACGCGGCGGAGCTCAGGCGCTAGGCCTGAAGCATCCGCCGCAGCGGGGGAGGCGGCTGGGGCTGGGCGCCGAGCGGGCACCAAACAGATGAAGGCAGGGAAAAGGGGGAGAGCGGCGGGGACGCCGGCGTCAGAGCCGGCGTCCGTCTCCCCAGACCCAGCAGCCAGCCGGTTTAATAAGCGGAGCACAGGCGCTAGGCCTGTCGCTGCCGCAGTAGATACAGGGAGGGCTGGTGTAAAAGAAGGGGCACAGCGCAGCGGTCAGAGGACCGGTGCGCGCCCACTTCAGAATAAAGGTGGCACAGTACCTAGGAACAAGGTAGCTAGGGGGTTAGATAGTGGGAAGAATAGAAATGGCCGCAGGGGTGATACGTACCACAGTGAGGAGGGTGTTGCAGGCTCTTCTATGCCTGGAGCGCCCTCTGCTGGAGAAAGGGGGAATTGCAGGAGGTCCCATAAAAAAGGAAGAAATGGCAATGCAGCAGCAGCGCCATCTGGTGGCATTAATTGTAATAGCAACCCCAGAGGGAAATTTATTGAGGACATGAGACATAAGTTGACTCATGCCGAATTTGAAATGTTTAAGTCGGCCGTAGCTACGTGGCAGGATAATAGCGAGGATTCGGCTGAATCCTTGTCCTCATGCGGCGATTCAGATAAAGCGGATTCGCAGAGCAGTGAATCCGGTACGCAAGAGCAAGCCCCATTTGCAGGCGGGGTTAGTGAAAGGGACTTGCAAAGTGATTCAGGAATGAATCCGGTCGAGGAAGTTAGAAAATCTAACGCCAGATCTAGAAGGACAGCGAGGAGAAGGTTGGTCGCGGAGAAGGCAAGGGAGAACAATATGGCGCCACAAGGGGCCAGAACGCAACCGAGTCGCTCATATGCGGACGCGGTTGCTGGGAGAAACACGGAAGGTGACACCGGGTCATTAGGGACATCGGCGCTTACATCTATATGCGCAGCGGTGGTGTCGGCAGTGGCTCCCCTGTTAACCACCGGGACAGGTGGGCAGGGGGAAACTGACCCTCCGGCAACTTTGGAGTCAGTATCTGACCTCATAGCCAAAGCAATAGCTCCAACTATTGCTGCGGCACGAGGGGACAATGTCATTTCCTCTACTGAAAGGGTATCGCCGAATGTCCCAACCGTGATGGGGGTTGTTAACGAACCTCTATCGACAGGTCAGGATTCCGCCGAGCGAACCATGGAAGGACATTCTTCAAGCCGAGGAGGAAGTGATCGTAGAAGAAGGAGGGCAGCATCATCTGATACTGGTGAGTCCACAAATGATCCTGACTGGACTGCGGATGATAATGCAGGGTCCAGCAGTGGGGGGTCAGAGGATTCATCGGTAGGGAAGAAAGCTAAGCGGAAAAGATCTGCAAAGTCTCGTAAGAGACGGCGCCGAAATGAAACCTCTGATTCCTCATTAGCATCGACGTCTTCCGAGGATAAGTCATCTTCGGACGGCGTCGTGAGGAGACGAAGGCGGAAGAGGCGTAGGGAATATAGGTCCCATAGCTCCGGGTCCTCCAATGTATCGGTTGAGTCTGATGCAGTGCAGTGCGCGAACACCGCTGTTAAGCGGGGTTTGCGCCCTAGGGCTAGAGATAGGATCAGAAAGGGGCGCTATGTAGATATCTTTGCTTTAACAAGCAAGGATAGGCGGGCCCTTCTAGCCGCAAGGAAGAAAGGACCCGCTAGCGAGGATGCATTTCGCACTTATAACAACTGGGTAAGAGGCATACTAATTTTTGCGGCCTGTTATTTAGAGACACATCCAGATGAATATGTGAACCTGGTGAGATACCAGTTCCTTATTCATAAACTCTACACCTCTTACGTCGGTCCCGGTTGGCGGGTCTATGACGAAGAGTTTAGGAGGAAACAGCATGGCAGGGAGGTGTACGATTTTGGTAAGAAAGACGTAGAATTATACGGCGAAGTTGCCGAATCGGCTACACCTATTAGGGCTCCTGAGAATAAAGGGTGGGTAAGGCAGTATGGGAGCAGGCCTTACAATAATATTAATAAGGGAAGTAATACGAAACATGGCCATGGTAGGTGCTACTCATTTAATAATGGGCAATGCAACCTGGGTAACCGGTGTCGTTTTCGGCACCTTTGTATCAGATGCGGAGGTCAACACGCAATCAAGGATTGCACAAAACCTCCAACTGGTGGGGGAGCTGGGGCTCAGTCCACGACGAAACAAAGCCGCGGTCCAGCGGCACCTGTCGTTGGATAGAGCCCCAACTCCAATTGTATTGGTCAGGATGTTACCATGGCTGGAACGGTATCCGGACAGAGATGGAGCAATATTTTTGCAGTCCGGATTTTCAGAGGGTTTTCAATTACCTGTTTCCGCTCCAATTAGTACGGGTAGTAAGGGAAACTTACGCTCTGCCATGGAACACCCTGACATAATATCACAAAAAGTTGAAGCCGAGGTAAAACTAGGTCGCATGGCAGGCCCGTTTGCAACACCACCAGTTGAGGGACTAATTTTGTCCCCTATTGGGGTGGTTCCCAAAAAAGTTAAGGGAAAGTTCAGGCTGATTCAGCATCTTTCTTGTCCTAGAGGGTCGTCTGTCAATGACGCCATCGATGATGAATTATGCACAGTTAATTATTGTTTATTTGAGGATGCAATAGACATCATAAAAAAAATTGGTCCTGGCGCCCTCATGTGCAAATTGGATGTTGAATCAGCTTTTAGACTATTACCTTTGCATAAGAACGCATTTCGGTACATGGGATTTAAATTAAATGGGGGCTTTTACATAGATAAATGTTTGCCCATGGGTTGCTCCATTTCATGTGCTTATTTTGAGCGCTTCAGCACATTCTTGCAGTGGTGCCTGCAGGAAGTGTCGGGAGTTGACAGCATTACTCATTATTTGGACGACTTTCTTTTAGTGGGTCCTCCAAATTCTGACCTGTGCCTTAGTTTACTAGAAGCAGCGCTTGAGTTATTTAGGGATTTCGGGGTTCCCGTGGCAGGGGAAAAAACCGAGGGACCTACTACTAATTTGGTGTACCTCGGAATTGAAATTGATTCCGAGCGAGGTCTGTGTAAACTTCCACTAGATAAAGTACACCGGTTACATGACGAAATAACTTATGCCATCGCGGCTGCTAAGTTAACACTTAGGGCGGGGGGGGCCCAAGGGCCAAGGAGTTCATAGGAGACGCACACCGAGAAAGATATAGCAATTAACAATCCCAATCAAACACTGATGCAGTAAATGATTAAAAAGATATGTGCTCCATCTATCTTTATTAAATCTTTAATTGAATAAGGAGACAAATATCTTCAGCGAAATGAGGTTAAAATCACAGACAAGACATATATTGTGTGGACCAAAAAGTAAGAAAATGGGTGAAAAAGATTTAAAAGATAGGTCGTAGCGGCCTGCAGCAGAGGTATTTATTTTATGGTACCAGTAATAATTTTACAGTACTGTTCCCCAATTTTTGGGGGATTATTGATCTTTAGAATACACACTGTTGTTTCCCCACAGACTAATAAATCAGAAAATATCTAGGATTAATTTCCTTAATATTCATATGGAGCAACAGTGTATAGGTATGGATACAATGTGGCCTTTATTTAAAACTTGGCAGGATTCCCAGGCAGGATATAAGTCAGTGTGATTATTCTTGAGACAATGCTGACATCTACTGGAGATTCATAGTATTGTTGCCTCCTGAAATCAGCAACAACCCTATGTTACTTTGATAGATCAATCATAATAATGATGAGATACTAGGAGGCATCCAAGAGTAACATACATAGTCAATAGTAACTATTGTATGTCACCATTGCTCTGGTGCCTGCACTATCAGTTGCCACCGTCTAATCCTTCATATGATCCTAATATAAACAGTAACTGACTGGAATTCAATATATTATATTAACATGCTGCAGGTCCCTAACTCACACTATCATAAACAAACACAGAACACGTGTTTCGCTGGAACGCTTCTTCTAGCTGTCAGGGTCAGGGACGGTTTATGGTGCAAGATTCAGCGCTCAAAGACCGATGTAGCGGGCAGGGGGCAGTGGGTCCATTTGGGTCGGAGTGGCGACCGCCGGATCTGTCCGGTGGCGGCGGCTCTGGCTTACGTGGAGTTGCGGCCTCAATTGCCCGGGGCCTGGCTGATGCACATCGACGGGTCCCCACTTACTAACTTCCAGTTCAGGTCGGTTTTCAGGCGCTGTATATTGCATCAGGGTCTTTCTCCAGCCGACTTTGGGACACACTCTTTTCGTATCGGCGCCGCTTCGGCAGCCGCTGCGGCGGGTTGGTCTCAGGTCGACATACGAGCACTCGGAAGATGGCGGTCTGGTGCATTTAAGCGATACATCAGGCCGACATAATCCAGTGAGCCCATTTGAGGAGTAGCCGCTCGCCCAAACACGCTTTAGTGTTTGAGGGGCCTTGAGGAATTTTTTGTGTTATCACCAGTCTTAAATTAGGCTCTAGCCAACTGGTGGAAGATTTGTGTTTTTTGCCTCAAGTCAAATCGGGTGACCCCCCCCCCCCCCCCTCCCACCGTAGAATAAGGAACAACAGGTAGGGATTATACATAATTCAAGTGGGTCAATAATAAAATTAGTCTTAAATAGATCACCTAAATCACATTCCTATTAGTTATCAACAATTTAATATAGAACTGCAAAATCACCTTTAAGGGAATCTCCCGGGCCCCCCTTTAAAATGTTGCCAGATGTTTGCCATTATTTCAAATTTTCTAACGGTATATATCATTTCAACTTACAGGTCAACGCTTGGACACCAATATGATTTGGATGGTGGGACATTCATTTATTTATTGGTTGTCCTTGTCCCAGGTCACCACGGATACGGAACGTTTCCCTGAGACGCGATTTATCCGTTGGCTGGGGCGTAGAGGTATGAGGTGGTCCGCGTTGAGGGGTCTCTTGGATGAGTCAGTTAGGGCGTTTGGATACCCAATTTTTGTCATCATCCACTTGGGGGGCAACGACCTCACGCATAATTCCGGTCTCAATATTCGATTTGAGATTAGGAATTTATTGCTGGACCTGATCAGAGAATGGAGATTTTGCCGTTTCTTCTGGTCAGAGATTATACCTAGGAGGGTTTGGAGAGATGCACTCAATCCGGGCGCCATTGATTTGGTACGTAGGCAGATCAATTCCGTAGTCGGCAGGGCTATAGTAACGGAGGGCGGAGTGGTCGTCAAGCACGAGGCCATATCCTTTAGAAACGAGACCCTGTACAGGCCGGATGGGGTGCACCTCTCTTTAGTCGGGATGGATTTGTTTTTCCAGAATTTAATAGACGCATTGAGAAGTTTAGAGGTTTAGCTGAGGGAGTATTTGGAATTAGGTTGGTGGCGGGTCAGTTCAAGTTGAACTGATATGGCGGAAAGAACGGTAATTAAATTAGAGCTGTATGTACACTTAGCTGGTGGTTGATGTCGGGATGTGGGCATCACCGATCCAGGTGGGCCCACATCTGGACCTTAACGATCATCTACTTCGGATAGCATAAATTCTTGCGGACATTTGTAGTTTAGGGCAGATGGCCCAATTTTTTGATGACTCGGGCAGAGTGGTGAGCTCTGCCTTAGTGCTATTTGCGAGGTCAGGGGCAGAAGCAGAAGATCAACCCCCTGGCCTTAAGGGCAATTGGCCCCTTTTGAAAAGTCCGCTTCATAATTGAGCCGTTGTCTTGGACGCTGGCAGGTGGCCGGTCCTTGGCAATTAAGGGCAATTGGCCCTTAGATCCGGAGTTTGTTATTTTTATTACTTTGTTATTTTCCAGCAATGTTATTTATTTTGCATGCCGTTCTTTGCCCGCCACCTTAGTTAGAGCAGGGACATACATTTTAGTTAGATTCAAATAGGCCGCCCCTGCTCAAAATAAATAAGCCGTCCCCTTTAAGCCCATTCAGTTGTACGCGTCTTTATTTCTTAGATAAGTGGGGTGAGTGTGGATGAATGCCTAAGTCTGTGTGGAGTTTAAGACTGTAGAAGCCAGCTTGTCTGGCTGAAAACAGCATAAACTCACCTGGCTATTGGCAGGAATCCTTAGCTCACACACTTGATCTGGGCCTGGGGGTTCGGCTTGTCTTGATTGACGGGTTGGCTGATTTGAATGACGGTTCAGGATAGGCTGGTCGAGGTCAGAGGTGGAGATTGATGGGGTGATGTTCTTGCTTCCAGAAGATTCTGCCTCTTGCTTCAGGAAACGTTGCCCTCCCGCCCGCCCCAATTATTAGTCAGTATTGGTTGTTGAGAAGTAGTCTGCATTATTCGTTTAGTTGTTGTCGGCTTATTTTGTCTTGGCGGAAAGAACGGTAATTAAATTAGAGCTGTATGTACACTTAGCTGGTGGTTGATGTCGGGATGTGGGCATCACCTATCCAGGTGGGCCCACATCTGGACCTTAACGATCATCTACTTCGGATAGCATAAATTCTTGCGGACATTTGTAGTTTAGGGCAGATGGCCCAATTTTTTGATGACTCGGGCAGAGTGGTGAGCTCTGCCTTAGTGCTATTTGCGAGGTCAGGGGCAGAAGCAGAAGATCAACCCCCTGGCCTTAAGGGCAATTGGCCCCTTTTGAAAAGTCCGCTTCATAATTGAGCCGTTGTCTTGGACGCTGGCAGGTGGCCGGTCCTTGGCAATTAAGGGCAATTGGCCCTTAGATCCGGAGTTTGTTATTTTTATTACTTTGTTATTTTCCAGCAATGTTATTTATTTTGCATGCCGTTCTTTGCCCGCCACCTTAGTTAGAGCAGGGACATAAATTTTAGTTAGATTCAAATAGGCCGCCCCTGCTCAAAATAAATAAGCCGTCCCCTTTAAGCCCATTCAGTTGTACGCGTCTTTATTTCTTAGATAAGTGGGGTGAGTGTGGATGAATGCCTAAGTCTGTGTGGAGTTTAGTTTGTTTTTTAAATGTCTTTTTTTTTTGGGCTGCAGTCATTTTGAAATGGGGACACACAAACATGCCCAAAGCATGAAGGGCACCCCACACAACACCCCAGCTCCCCTAAAAAGCATGCAGCATGGCTGCACATTGCACCCCAACAACTAATGGGAAGAAAAAAACAACAACTGGCAAGTATGCAAAATGACATTTAGGGGTGAGACAAAACCCAAAAGGGGTGCGCAGTGCAGGCATGCCTTTCAGGGAAGCTGGGGTGTGGTGAGGGGGATCCCGACATGCTTTGGGCGTGACCCAGGGCCCCCATTTCAAAATGGCTGCAGGTTTTATTGTTTTTTAAATGTCTTTTTTGGGGGGCTGCAGTCATTTTGAAATGGGGACACACAAACACGCCCAAAGCATGAAGGGCACCCCACACAACACCCCAGCTCCCCTAAAAAGCATGCAGCATGGCTGCACATTGCACCCCAACAACTAATGGGAAGAAAAAACCAACAACTGGCAAGTATGCAAAATGACATTTAGGGGTGAGACAAAACCCAAAAGGGGTGCGCAGTGCAGGCATGCCTTTCAGGGAAGCTGGGGTGTGGTGGGGGGGATCCCGACATGCTTTGGGCGTGACCCAGGGCCCCCATTTCAAAATGGCTGCAGGTTTTTTTTTTAAATGTCTTTTTTTGGGGGCTGCAGTCATTTTGAAATGGGGACACACAAACACGCCCAAAGCATGAAGGGCACCCCACACAACAACCCAGCTCCCCTAAAAAGCATGCAGCATGGCTGCACATTGCACCCCAACAACTAATGGGAAGAAAAAAACAACAACAACTGCCAAGTATGCAAAATGACAGTTAGGGGTGAGACAAAACCCAAAAGGGGTGCGCAGTGCAGGCATGCCTTTCAGGGAAGCTGGGGTGTGGTGGGGGGGGTCCCGACATGCTTTGGGCGTGACCCAGGGCCCCCATTTCAAAATGGCTGCAGGTTTGTTTGTTTTTTAAATGTCTTTTTTTTGGGGCTGCAGTCATTTTGAAATGGGGACACACAAACACGCCCAAAGCATGAAGGGCACCCCACACAACACCCCAGCTCCCTAAAAAGCATGCAGCATGGCTGCACATTGCACCCCAACAACTAATGGGAAGAAAAAAACAACAACTGGCAAGTATGCAAAATGACATTTAGGGGTGAGACAAAACCCAAAAGGGGTGCGCAGTGCAGGCATGCCTTTCAGGGAAGCTGGGGTGTGGTGTGGGGGATCCCAACATGCTTTGGGCGTGACCCAGGGCCCCCATTTCAAAATGGCTGCAGGTTTTTTTTTTTTTTTTTTTTTTTTTAAATGTCTTTTTTTGGGGGCTGCAGTCATTTTGAAATGGGGACACACAAACACGCCCAAAGCATGAAGGGCACCCCACACAACACCCCAGCTCCCTAAAAAGCATGCAGCATGGCTGCACATTGCACCCCAACAACTAATGGGAAGAAAAAAACAACAACAACTGCCAAGTATGCAAAATGACAGTTAGGGGTGAGACAAAACCCAAAAGGGGTGCGCAGTGCAGGCATGCCTTTCAGGGAAGCTGGGGTGTGGTGGGGGGGATCCCGACATGCTTTGGGCGTGACCCAGGGCCCCCATTTCAAAATGGCTGCAGGTTTGTTTTTTAAATGTCTTTTTTTTTGGGGCTGCAGTCATTTTGAAATGGGGACACACAAACACGCCCAAAGCATGAAGGGCACCCCACACAACACCCCAGCTCCCCTAAAAAGCATGCAGCATGGCTGCACATTGTACCCCAACAACTAATGGGAAGAAAAAAACAACAACTGGCAAGTATGCAAAATGACATTTAGGGGTGAGACAAAACCCAAAAGGGGTGCGCAGTGCAGGCATGCCTTTCAGGGAAGCTGGGGTGTGGTGGGGGGGATCCCGACATGCTTTGGGCGTGACCCAGGGCCCCCATTTCAAAATGGCTGCAGGTTTGTTTGTTTTTTTAAATGTCTTTTTTTTTGGGCTGCAGTCATTTTGAAATGGGGACACACAAACATGCCCAAAGCATGAAGGGCACCCCACACAACACCCCAGCTCCCCTAAAAAGCATGCAGCATGGCTGCACATTGCACCCCAACAACTAATGGGAAGAAAAAACCAACAACTGGCAAGTATGCAAAATGACATTTAGGGGTGAGACAAAACCCAAAAGGGGTGCGCAGTGCAGGCATGCCTTTCAGGGAAGCTGGGGTGTGGTGGGGGGGATCCCGACATGCTTTGGGCGTGACCCAGGGCCCCCATTTCAAAATGGCTGTTGGTTTTTTTTTTTTTAATGTCTTTTTTTGGGGGGCTGCAGTCATTTTGAAATGGGGATACACAAACATGCCCAAAGCATGAAGGGCACCCCACACAACACCCCAGCTCCCCTAAAAAGCATGCAGCATGGCTGCACATTGCACCCCAACAACTAATGGGAAGAAAAAAACAACAACTGGCAAGTATGCAAAATGACATTTAGGGGTGAGACAAAACCCAAAAGGGGTGCGCAGTGCAGGCATGCCTTTCAGGGAAGCTGGGGTGTGGTGGGGGGGATCCCGACATGCTTTGGGCGTGACCCAGGGCCCCCATTTCAAAATGGCTGTTTTTTTTTTTTTTTTTTAAATGTCTTTTTTTTGGGGGCTGCAGTCATTTTGAAATGGGGACACACAAACATGCCCAAAGCATGAAGGGCACTCCACACAACACCCCAGCTCCCCTAAAAAGCATGCAGCATGGCTGCACATTGCACCCCAACAACTAATGGGAAGAAAAAAACAACAACTGGCAAGTATGCAAAATGACATTTAGGGGTGAGATGAAACCCAAAAGGGGTGCGCAGTGCAGGCATGCCTTTCAGGGAAGCTGGGGTGTGGTGGGGGGGATCCCGACATGCTTTGGGCGTGACCCAGGGCCCCCATTTCAAAATGGCTGCAGGTTTTTTTTTTTTTTTAAATGTCTTTTTTTGGGGGCTGCAGTCATTTTGAAATGGGGACACACAAACACTCCCAAAGCATGAAGGGCACCCCACACAACACCCCAGCTCCCCTAAAAAGCATGCAGCATGGCTGCACATTGCACCCCAACAACTAATGGGAAGAAAAAACCAACAACTGGCAAGTATGCAAAATGACATTTAGGGGTGAGACAAAACCCAAAAGGGGTGCGCAGTGCAGGCATGCCTTTCAGGGAAGCTGGGGTGTGGTGGGGGGGATCCCGACATGCTTTGGGCGTGACCCAGGGCCCCCATTTCAAAATGGCTGCAGGTTTTTTTTTTTTTTAAATGTCTTTTTTTGGGGGCTGCAGTCATTTTGAAATGGGGACACACAAACACGCCCAAAGCATGAAGGGCACCCCACACAACACCCCAGCTCCCCTAAAAAGCATGCAGCATGGCTGCACATTGCACCCCAACAACTAATGGGAAGAAAAACCAACAACTGGCAAGTATGCAAAATGACATTTAGGGGTGAGACAAAACCCAAAAGGGGTGCGCAGTGCAGGCATGCCTTTCAGGGAAGCTGGGGTGTGGTGGGGGGGATCCCGACATGCTTTGGGCGTGACCCAGGGCCCCCATTTCAAAATGGCTGCAGGTTTTGTTTTTGTTTTTTAAATGTCTTTTTTTGGGGGCTGCAGTCATTTTGAAATGGGGACACACAAACACGCCCAAAGCATGAAGGGCACCCCACACAACACCCCAGCTCCCCTAAAAAGCATGCAGCATGGCTGCACATTGCACCCCAACAACTAATGGGAAGAAAAAAAACAACAACTGGCAAGTATGCAAAATGACATTTAGGGGTGAGACAAAACCCAAAAGGGGTGCGCAGTGCAGGCATGCCTTTCAGGGAAGCTGGGGTGTGGTGAGGGGGATCCCGACATGCTTTGGGCGTGACCCAGGGCCCCCATTTCAAAATGGCTGCAGGTTTGTTTGTTTTTTAAATGTCTTTTTTTTGGGGCTGCAGTCATTTTGAAATGGGGACACACAAACACGCCCAAAGCATGAAGGGCACCCCACACAACACCACAGCTCCCCTAAAAAGCATGCAGCATGGCTGCACATTGTACCCCAACAACTAATGGGAAGAAAAAACCAACAACTGGCAAGTATGCAAAATGACATTTAGGGGTGAGACAAAACCCAAAAGGGGTGCGCAGTGCAGGCATGCCTTTCAGGGAAGCTGGGGTGTGGTGGGGGGGATCCCGACATGCTTTGGGCGTGACCCAGGGCCCCCATTTCAAAATGGCTGCAGGTTTGTTTGTTTTTTTAAATGTCTTTTTTTTTGGGCTGCAGTCATTTTGAAAAGGGGAAACACAAACACGCCCAAAGCATGAAGGGCACCCCACACAACACCCCAGCTCCCCTAAAAAGCATGCAGCATGGCTGCACATTGCACCCAACAACTAATGGGAAGAAAAAAACAACAACTGTCAAGTATGCAAAATGACATTTAGGGGTAAGACAAAACCCAAAAGTGGTGCGCAGTGCAGGCATGCCTTTCAGGGAAGCTGGGGTGTGGTGGTGGGGGGGGGGTCCCGACATGCTTTGGGCGTGACCCAGGGCCCCCATTTCAAAATGGCTGCAGGTTTTTTTTTTTAAATGTCTTTTTTGGGGGGCTGCAGTCATTTTGAAATGGGGACACACAAACACGCCCAAAGCATGAAGGGCACCCCACACAACACCCCAGCTCCCCTAAAAAGCATGCAGCATGGCTGCACATTGCACCCCAACAACTAATGAGAAGAAAAAAACAACAACTGGCAAGTATGCAAAATGACATTTAGGGGTGAGACAAAACCCAAAAGGGGTGCGCAGTGCAGGCATGCCTTTCAGGGAAGCTGGGGTGTGGTGAGGGGGATCCCGACATGCTTTAGGCGTGACCCAGGGCCCCCATTTCAAAATGGCTGCAGGTTTTTTTTTTTTTAAATGTCTTTTTTTTGGGGGCTGCAGTCATTTTGAAATGGGGACACACAAACACGCCCAAAGCATGAAGGGCACCCCACACAACACCCCAGCTCCCCTAAAAAGCATGCAGCATGGCTGCACATTGCACCCCAACAACTAATGGGAAGAAAAAACCAACAACTGGCAAGTATGCAAAATGACATTTAGGGGTGAGACAAAACTCAAAAGGGGTGCGCAGTGCAGGCATGCCTTTCAGGGAAGCTGGGGTGTGGTGGGGGGGATCCCGACATGCTTTGGGCGTGACCCAGGGCCCCCATTTAAAAATGGCTGCAGGTTTTTTTTTTTTTTTTAAATGTCTTTTTTTGGGGGTTGCAGTCATTTTGAAATGGGGACACACAAACACGCCCAAAGCATGAAGGGCACCAACCACAACACCCCAGCTCCCCTAAAAAGCATGCAGCATGGCTGCACATTGCACTCCAACAACTAATGGGAAGAAAAAAACAACAACTGGCAAGTATGCAAAATGACATTTAGGGGTGAGACAAAACCCAAAAGTGGTGCGCAGTGCAGGCATGCCTTTCAGGGAAGCTGGGGTGTGGTGGGGGGGGGGATCCCGACATGCTTTGGGCGTGACCCAGGGCCCCCATTTCAAAATCGCTGCAGGTTTGTTTGTTTTTTAAATGTCTTTTTTTGGGGGCTGCAGTCATTTTGAAATGGGGACACACAAACACGCCCAAAGCATGAAGGGCACCCCACACAACACCCCAGCTCCCCTAAAAAGCATGCAGCATGGCTGCACATTGCACCCCAACAACTAATGGGAAGAAAAAACAACAACTGGCAAGTATGCAAAATGACATTTAGGGGTGAGACAAAACCCAAAAGGGGTGCGCAGTGCAGGCATGCCTTTCAGGGAAGCTGGGGTGTGGTGGGGGGGATCCCGACATGCTTTGGGCGTGACCCAGGGCCCCCATTTCAAAATGGCTGCAGGTTTGTTTGTTTTTTTAAATGTCTTTTTTTGGGGGCTGCAGTCATTTTGAAATGGGGACACACAAACACGCCCAAAGCATAAAGTGCACCCCACACAACACCCCAGCTCCCCTAAAAAGCATGCAGCATGGCTGCACATTGCACCCCAACAACTAATGGGAAGAAAAAACCAACAACTGGCAAGTATGCAAAATGACATTTAGGGGTGAGAAAAAACCCAAAAGGGGTGCGCAGTGCAGGCATGCCTTTCAGGGAAGCAGGGGTGTGGTGGGGGGGATCCCGACATGCTTTGGGCGAGACCCAGGGCCCCCATTTCAAAATGGCTGCAGGTTTGTTTGTTTTTTTAAATGTCTTTTTTTGGGGGCTGCAGTCATTTTGAAATGGGGACACACAAACACGCCCAAAGCATGAAGGGCACCCCACACAACACCCCAGCTCCCCAAAAAAGCATGCAGCATGGCTGCACATTGCACCCAACAACTAATGGAAAGAAAAAAACAACAACTGTCAAGTATGCAAAATGACATTTAGGGGTGAGACAAAACCCAAAAGTGGTGCGCAGTGCAGGCATGCCTTTCAGGGAAGCTGGGGTGTGGTGGGGGGGATCCCGACATGCTTTGGGCGTGACCCAGGGCCCCCATTTCAAAATGGCTGCAGGTTTGTTTGTTTTTTTAACCCCTTCCCGACATTTGACGTACATTTACGTCATGGTCGGGAAGCACTTCCCGACACATGGCGTAAATGTACGTCATGGATTTAAACTGTCACCGCGTCTATAGACGCGGTGACAGTTTCAACATGTCTGCTGTCCCTGACAGCAGACATGTCCGTGCATGCCCCGGGGGGGCTGCGATGCCGCCCCCCCGTCGGCGATCGCTGTGATTGGCTGTTCAGTGTGAACAGCCATTCACAGCGTTTTCCTGTGTCACCGGCGAATAACGTTCGCCGGTGACACGGGATCAGAGGTGATTGGTGCTGTAAAGTACAGCACCAATCACCGCGGGGTGTAAGGGTGACACTGGTGTCACCCCACCTCACCCCGCCCGCCCCCAAAGGCCGTGATTGGTCCGTCGGACCGACGGACCAATCACAGCCAAGGAGGGAGATTTAAACTAACGGTGACTGCACTGCAGACGCCATTCCGGTCTGGAAAGCGTGCAGTGCGGTCACCGTACCCCCCTGCCGCCATACTGACCAGAAATACTTGCTGCAATACTTACCTGATCGCTGCTGATTGCTTCCTGGATCCTGTGCAATAATTGTGCCATACTGTGATATTGTGCTGCTGCTGCACTGTATTAGTATTAGCTAGATAGATAGAGAGATAGATAGAGATAGATAGAGAGAGATAGAGAGAGATAGAAAGAGAGAGATAGAGAGAGATAGAGAGAGATAGAGAGAGATAGAGAGAGATAGAGAGAGAGATAGTGTCAGAGAGTGCTATATTTTGTGCTGCTGCAGTGTGATATAGTTATAGATAGAGAGAGAGAGATAGAGAGAGAGAGATAGAGAGAGAGGCCTACTGACAGAGTGCTATATTTTGTGCTGCTGCAGTGTGATAGTTATAGAGAGATAGAGAGAGATAGAGAGAGAGAGATAGAGAGAGATAGAGAGAGATAGTGACAGATTGTGCTATATATTTTTTATATAACTGACTGCTGCCCCCTCCTTTTGTGCTGATCAGTATAAATTAACTGATCAGTAACTTTTTGGGGGCGCAGGTTTTTTTTTATATATAGATATACCTGTGAGTGCTGCTGCTGCAGTGTCATAGAGTGTTAGATAGTGTTAGATAGTGAGAGATAGAGAGATAGAGAGAGATAGTGATAGAGAGTGCTAAATTTTGTGTCTGCTGTCCCCGCCTTTTGTGCTGATCACTATATCTGAGGTGATCAGCAACTTTTTTGGGGGTACAGAGGTTTTTTTTTTTTTATATATATACCTGTCAGTTGCACCAAAGGTTGTGCACCTGCTGCACCTCACTGGTAATCAGTGTCGCATCACTGATCACCTTTTTTTTTTGTGTGTGTGCTGTGGGGTATTTTTTTAATTTTTTTTTTTACACACACTGTGATTTTGTGGGTGTCCTGTGGCCGCTGTGCGCTGATCAGTGACGTACATCACTGATCATCTTTTTCGGCACAGGGTTGATCTATTTTTTTTTTTTTTTTGATCAAATTCCTGTTGCCTTTGAGCGCTGTTCAGTGACAGACGTTACTGACCAACATCTGTGCTCAATTTTTGGCGCAGGACCTTTTTTTTTTTTAACCCCTTCCTTTTTTTTTTTTTTTAACCCCTTCATTTTTTTTTTTTTTTAACCCCTTCATTTTTTTTTTTTTTATTGGTATAAAGCATTTTTTTTTTTTCTGCACCACATACACACTACACACTACATACCCCCCGGATTGAAATAAAGTTTGTGCCCCCCCCTACACTATACACGTGTTGAAACATTTCACTACCGGTAACACAAAAATAAAAATGGCATCCCAAATGTCCTCCCAAATGTCCTCCCAAATGTCCTCCCAATCATCCAGGAGAATGTATTCAGTGGAGGAGGCATATGCCATGCTTGCTTCTGACTCTGACACAGGCAGTGATGCAAGCGGGGAATTTGAAGGATTTGCCTTAAGCTCCTCTTCCTCCTCTGCTGATGAGGGACCCCCTCAAAGACGCCCCCGTAGATCAGCTGAGATTCCCCCCCCAATAATTGATCTAGTATGGACCCCACCACCAGACAATTTTGAGCCCCAGGTTCCTGAGTTTTTGGCCATGCCAGGAATCCAATTTGATTCCACAGGTCTCAGAGAAATTGACTTTTTCAAATTATTTTTCTCTGATGATTTTATAAATTTAATGGTGGACCAAACTAATTTATATGCCCAGCAGTTTATTGCTCAAAACCCCACGTCATCATTTGCTAGGTGGACCCCTGTAGATGCAGTAGAGATGATGACGTTTTGGGGTCTGGTGTTTCATATGGGCATAGTAAAAAAGCCAGAAATTAGGCAATATTGGAGTACAGATGTTCTGTACAGTACTCCATTTTACCGTATGGCCATGCCCCGGACTCGATTTGAGACAATTCTTAAATTTATACATTACACCGATAATGCACAGTGCCCACCCAGAGATGATCCCACCTTTGACCGGCTATTCAAAGTCAGGCCGGTCATTGATCATTTCAGTGCCAAATTTGAAGAGGTGTACATCCCTGAAAAATTTATTTGTATCGACGAGTCCCTTATACATTTTAAAGGAAGGGTTAAATTCCGCCAGTACCTTCCCAGTAAGAGGGCAAGGTATGGCATAAAAATGTATAAGCTGTGTGAAAGCACCTCAGGGTACACCCACAGGTTTAGGGTTTATGAAGGGAAGGATTCAAGAATTCAACCGCCAGAATGCCCCCCCTCCCTCGTAGGTGTTAGTGGGAAAATTGTCTGGGATTTAGTGCACCCCTTCCTGGATAAAGGTTATCACCTCTATGTGGATAACTTTTACACTAGCATCCCCCTGTTTAAGGCCCTTGGTTCAAGAGGTACAGCAGCTTGCGGTACTGTGCGCAAGAACCAAAGAGGCCTCCCAAAAACGCACATTGCCCAAGTAATGAGAAGGGGTGAAAGCAGGGGAATATGCACCGAAAATATGTTGTTGGTCAAATATAAGGACAAGAGGGATGTCCTTATACTGACAACAATTCACGGAGACAGTACCACCTCCGTCCCTGTACGAGGTACCAGTACCCACACCTCCAAACCTAATTGTATCCTGGATTACAATAGGTACATGGGCGGAGTGGATCTTTCAGATCAGGTACTGAAGCCGTACAG
Source organism: Crinia signifera (assembly GCF_055691185.1). Classification (NCBI taxonomy): domain Eukaryota; kingdom Metazoa; phylum Chordata; class Amphibia; order Anura; family Myobatrachidae; genus Crinia; species Crinia signifera. The sequence goes on from NW_028142429.1 coordinate 31,152, forward strand.
TGCCCTGCGGAAAACAAAAATCTGGTACAAGAAGGTGGCCGTGTATATCATCCAGATGGCACTGTATAACGCTTACGTGCTATTCCGTTCTACCGGCCAGAGGGGGACATTTATGCACTTTCAAGAGGAAGTCATAAAGGGCCTAATATTTGGGAACCAGCAGGCAGAGGGCCCCAGTACTTCTAGTACTGGCCCCCGTATTGTACCAGGGCAGCATTTTCCTGATGAAATCCCCTCCACTGGAAAAAAGGGCAGGACACAAAAAAGGTGCAAAGTTTGCTATAAAAAGGGAATAAGAAAGCAAACTATTTTCCAGTGTGACACTTGCCCCGACAAACCCGGCCTATGTATAAAGGAGTGTTTTAAAATATACCACACATCTATGGAATATTAGGTTCATCATTTCACCGTGCTTCGGGGGTCTTGCTAATGCCACATAGCACCCACCATTCATTCCACCAGAATCTGAGCCGCAAAATCCAAAAATCACTCCTTCCCTTCTGAGTCCTGCCATGCACCCAACTGGTATTTTTTGGTCACATGTGAGGCATTGCCGTACTCGGGAGATATTGGGGCACAGATTTTGGGGTGCTTTTTCTCCTTCATTCCTTGTGAAAATGAAAAATTTTGAGCCAGAACTGCATTTTTGTGTAAAAAAATGTAATTTTTCATGTTCACTGCCCAGTTTTATCAAAATTGGTGAAACCCCTGGGGGTTTGAAATGTACACTATACCCCTAGATGAATTCCCTGAGGGGTGTAGTTTGCAAAATGGGGTCACTTGTGGGGGGGGTCCACTGTATTGGTGCTTGGGGGGTCTTGCTAATGCGACATAGCACCCACCATCATTCCACCAGAATTTGTGCTGCAAACTCCAAATATCACTCCTTCCCTTCTGAGTCCTGCCACTTTTTGGTCACACATGAGGCATTGCCGTACTCGGGAGAAATTGGGGCACAGATTTTGGGGTGCTTTTTCTCCTTCATACCTTCTGAAAATGAAATATTTTGAGCCAGAACTGCATTTTTGTGTAAAAAAATGTAATTTTTCATTTTCACTGCCCACTTGTATCAAAATTGGTGAAACCCCTGGGGGTTTGAAATGTACACTATACCCCTAGATGAATTCCCTGAGGGGTGTAGTTTGCAAAATGGGGTGACTTGTGGGGGGGTTCCACTGTATTGGTGCAACATAGCACCCACCATTCATTCCACCAGAATCTGTGCTGCAAAATCCAAAAATCACTCCTTCCCTTCTGAGTCCTGCCATGCACCCAACTGGTATTTTTTGGTCACATGTGAGGCATTGCCGTACTCGGGAGAAATTGGGGCACAGATTTTGGGGTGCTTTTTCTCCTTCATACCTTCTGAAAATGAAAAATTTTGAGCCAGAACTGCATTTTTGTGTAAAAAATGTAATTTTTCTTTTTCACTGCCCACTTGTATCAAAATTGGTGAAACCCCTGGGGGTTTGAAATGTACACTATACCCCTAGATGAATTCCCTGAGGGGTGTAGTTTGCAAAATGGGGTCACTTGTGGGGGGGTTCTACTGTATTGGTGCTTGGGGGGTCTTGCTAATGCGACATAGCACCCACCAAAATTCCACCAGAATCTGAGCTGCAAAATCCAAAAATCACTCCTTCCCTTTTGAGTCCTGCCATGCACCCAACTGGTATTTTTTGGTCACATGTGAGGCATTGCCGTACTCGGGAGAAATTGGGGCACAGATTTTGGGGTGCTTTTTCTCCTTCATATCTTCTGAAAATGAAAAATTTTGAGCCAGAACTGCATTTTTGTGTAAAAAATGTAATTTTTCATGTTCACTGCCCACTTGTATCAAAATTGGTGAAACCCCTGGGGGTTTTAAATGTACACTATACCCCTAGATGAATTCCCTGAGGGGTGTAGTTTGCAAAATGGGGTGACTTGTGGGGGGGTTCCACTGTATTGGTGCTTGGGGGGTCTTGCTAATGCGACATAGCACCCACCAAAATTCCACCAGAATCTGAGCCGCAAAATCCAAAAATCACTCCTTCCGTTCTGAGTCCTGCCATGCACCCAACTGGTATTTTTTGGTCACATGTGAGGCATTGCCGTACTCGGAAGAAATTGGGGCACATATTTTGGGGTGCTTTTTCTCCTTCATACCTTCTGAAAATGAAAAATTGTGAGCCAGAACTGCATTTTTGTGTAAAAAAATGTAATTTTTCATTTTCACTGCCCACTTGTATCAAAATTGGTGAAACCCCTGGGGGTTTGAAATGTACACTATACCCCTAGATGAATTCCCTGAGGGGTGTACTTTGCAAAATGGGGTGACTTGTGGGGGGGTTCCACTGTATTGGTGCTTGGGGGGTCTTGCTAATGCGACATAGCACCCACCAAAATTCCACCAGAATCTGAGCCGCAAAATCCAAAAATCACTCCTTCCGTTCTGAGTCCTGCCATGCACCCAACTGGTATTTTTTGGTCACATGTGAGGCATTGCCGTACTCGGAAGAAATTGGGGCACATATTTTGGGGTGCTTTTTCTCCTTCATACCTTCTGAAAATGAAAAATTGTGAGCCAGAACTGCATTTTTGTGTAAAAAAATGTAATTTTTCATTTTCACTGCCCACTTGTATCAAAATTGGTGAAACCCCTGGGGGTTTGAAATGTACACTATACCCCTAGATGAATTCCCTGAGGGGTGTACTTTGCAAAATGGGGTGACTTGTGGGGGGGTTCCACTGTATTGGTGCAACATAGCACCCACCATTCATTCCACCAGAATGTGTGCTGCAAAATCCAAAAATCACTCCTTCCGTTCTGAGTCCTGCCATGCACCCAACTGGTATTTTTTGGTCACATGTGAGGCATTGCCGTACTCGGGAGAAATTGGGGCACAGATTTTGGGGTGCTTTTTCTCCTTCATACCTTCTGAAAATGAAAAATTTTGAGCCAGAACTGCATTTTTGTGTAAAAAAATGTAATTTTTCATTTTCACTGCCCAGTTGTATCAAAATTGGTGAAACCCCTGGGGGTTTGAAATGTACACTATACCCCTAGATGAATTCCCTGAGGGGTGTAGTTTGCAAAATGGGGTGACTTGTGGGGGGGTTCCACTGTATTGGTGCTTGGGGGGTCTTGCTAATGCGACATAGCACCCACCAAAATTCCACCAGAATCTGAGCTGCAAAATCCAAAAATCACTCCTTCCCTTCTGAGTCCTGCCATGCACCCAACTGGTATTTTTTGGTCACATGTGAGGCATTGCCGTACTCGGGAGAAATTGGGGCACAGATTTTGGGGTGCTTTTTCTCCTTCATACCTTCTGAAAATGAAAAATTTTGAGCCAGAACTGCATTTTTGTGTAAAAAATGTAATTTTTCTTTTTCACTGCCCACTTGTATCAAAATTGGTGAAACCCCTGGGGGTTTTAAATGTACACTATACCCCTAGATGAATTCCCTGAGGGTGTAGTTTTCAAAATGGGGTGACTTGTGGGGGGGTTCCACTGTATTGGTGCTTGGGGGGTCTTGCTAATGCGACATAGCACCCACCAAAATTCCACCAGAATCTGAGCCGCAAAATCCAAAAATCACTCCTTCCGTTCTGAGTCCTGCCATGCACCCAACTGGTATTTTTTGGTCACATGTGAGGCATTGCCGTACTCGGGAGAAATTGGGGCACAGATTTTGGGGTGCTTTGTCTCCTTCATACCTTCTGAAAATGACAAATTTGGAGCCAGAACTGCATTTTTGTGTAAAAAAAATAATTTTTCATTTTCACTGCCCAGTTGTACCACAATTGGTGAAACCCCTGCGGGTTTGAAATGTACACTATACCCCTAGATGAATTCCCTGAGGGGTGTAGTTTGCAAAATGGGGTCACTTGTGGGGGGGTTCCTAACTTTTAGCATGTTATGGTGCCTAGAAACCTACATGGTGCCTAAAAAATAATCTCATAAAAAGGAGGCTCCAAAATCAAGTAGGTGCTCCTTCTATTATGAAGCCTGTGGTTTGGTCACCGTGCACACTAGGGCCACATATAGGATATTTATGAAAACAAAAGAATTGGGGGAATCAATTTTTAGTCACATTTCTCTAGTAAAATGTACTGTGTTCCTTAGAAAAATGTATTAAAATTGCAAATCTGCAAAAAAAAAGAAATTTTGAAATTTCACCTACACTTTGTTTTAATTCCTGTGAAACACCTAAAGGGTTAACAAACTTCCAAAATGCTGTTTTGAATACTGTGAGGGGTGCAGTTTTTGAAATGGCATCATTTATGGGGGTGTCTCACATACAAGTCCCTCAAAGTCACATCAGAACTGAACTGGTCCCTAAAAAAATCAGTGTTTGAAATTTTCTTGAAAAATTGAGAATTTGCTATTCATATTGTAAGCCTCCTAGTGTCCAAAAAAATTAAAAGGAAGTTGAAATAATGATGTCAACATAAAGTAGACATATGGTCTATGTTAGTTATTCACTATTTTGAGTGGTAAGATTATTTGTCTCACAAGCAGAAAATTTAACATTTTGCAAATCGCTAAATTTTCCATTTTTTCACGATATTTTGGTATTTTTCACAAAAAAACACAGACCGTATCGACGAAAATTTACCACTAACTTGAAGTACAATGTGTCACGAAAAAACAATCTCAAAATCACTGGGATAAGTAAAAGCAAAAAAAAGTTATCCCCACTTAAGTGAGACATGTCAGATTTGAAAAAAAGGGCTCTGTCAGGAACGCAAAAACTGGCTCTGTCAGGAAGGGGTTAAATGTCTTTTTTTTGGGGCTGCAGTCATTTTGAAATGGGGACACACAAACATGCCCAAAGCATGAAGGGCACCCCACACAACACCCCAGCTCCCCTAAAAAGCATGCAGCATGGCTGCACATTGCACCCCAACAACTAATGGGAAGAAAAAAACAACAACTGGCAAGTATGCAAAATGACATTTAGGGGTGAGACAAAACGCAAAAGGGGTGCACAGTGCAGGCATGTCTTTCAGGGAAGCTGGGGTGTGGTGGGGGGGATCCCGGCATGCTTTAGGCGTGACCTAGGGCCCCCATTTCAAAATGGCTGAAGGTTTTTTTTTTTTTTTAATGTCTTTTTTTTGGGCTGCAGTCATTTTGAAATGGGGACACACAAACACGCCCAAAGCATGAAGGGCACCCCACACAACACCCCAGCTCCTCTAAAAAGCATGCAGCATGGCTGCACATTGCACCCCAACAACTAATGGGAAGAAAAACCCAACAACTGGCAAGTATGCAAAATGACATTTAGGGGTGAGACAAAACCCAAAAGGGGTGCGCAGTGCAGGCATGCCTTTCAGGGAAGCTGGGGTGTGGTGGGGGGGATCCCGACATGCTTTGGGCGTGACCCAGGGCCCCCATTTCAAAATGGCTGCAGGTTTTTTTTTTTTAAATGTCTTTTTTTGGGGGCTGCAGTCATTTTGAAATGGGGACACACAAACACGCCCAAAGCATGAAGGGCACCCCACACAACACCCCAGCTCCCCTAAAAAGCATGCAGCATGGCTGCACATTGCACCCCAACAACTAATGGGAAGAAAAAACCAACAACTGGCAAGTATGCAAAATGACATTTAGACTGGCAAGTATGCAAAATGACATTTAGGGGTGAGACAAAACCCAAAAGGGGTGCGCAGTGCAGGCATGCCTTTCAGGGAAGCTGGGGTGTGGTGGGGGGGATCCCGACATGCTTTGGGCGTGACCCAGGGCCCCCATTTCAAAATGGCTGCAGGTTTTTTTTTTTTTTTAAATGTCTTTTTTTGGGGGCTGCAGTCATTTTGAAATGGGGACACACAAACACGCCCAAAGCATGAAGGGCACCCCACACAACACCCCAGCTCCCCTAAAAAGCATGCAGCATGGCTGCACATTGCACCCCAACAACTAATGGGAAGAAAAAAACCAACAACTGGCAAGTATGCAAAATGACATTTAGGGGTGAGACAAAACCCAAAAGGGGTGCGCAGTGCAGGCATGCCTTTCAGGGAAGCTGGGGTGTGGTGGGGGGGATCCCGACATGCTTTGGGCGTGACCCAGGGCCCCCATTTCAAAATGGCTGCAGGTTTTTTTTTTTTTTAAATGTCTTTTTTTGGGGCTGCAGTCATTTTGAAATGGGGACACACAAACACGCCCAAAGCATGAAGGGCACCCCACACAACACCCCAGCTCCTCTAAAAAGCATGCAGCATGGCTGCACATTGCACCCCAACAACTAATGGGAAGAAAAACCCAACAACTGGCAAGTATGCAAAATGACATTTAGGGGTGAGACAAAACCCAAAAGGGGTGCGCAGTGCAGGCATGCCTTTCAGGGAAGCTGGGGTGTGGTGAGGGGGATCCCGACATGCTTTGGGCGTGACCCAGGGCCCCCATTTCAAAATGGCTGCAGGTTTTTTTGTTTTTTAAATGTCTTTTTTTGGGGGCTGCAGTCATTTTGAAATGGGGACACACAAACATGCCCAAAGCATGAAGGGCACCCCACACAACACCCCAGCTCCCCTAAAAAGCATGCAGCATGGCTGCACATTGCACCCCAACAACTAATGGGAAGAAAAAAACAACAACTGGCAAGTATGCAAAATGACATTTAGGGGTGAGACAAAACCCAAAAGGGGTGCGCAGTGCAGGCATGCCTTTCAGGGAAGCTGGGGTGTGGTGGGGGGGATCCCGACATGCTTTGGGCGTGACCCAGGGCCCCCATTTCAAAATGGCTGCAGGTTTTTTTTTTTTTTAATGTCTTTTTTTGGGGGCTGCAGTCATTTTGAAATGGGGACACACAAACACGCCCAAAGCATGAAGGGCACCCCACACAACACCCCAGCTCCCCTAAAAAGCATGCAGCATGGCTGCACATTGCACCCCAACAACTAATGGGAAGAAAAAAACAACAACTGGCAAGTATGCAAAATGACATTTAGGGGTGAGACAAAACCCAAAAGGGGTGCGCAGTGCAGGCATGCCTTTCAGGGAAGCTGGGGTGTGGTGGGGGGGATCCCGACATGCTTTGGGCGTGACCCAGGGCCCCCATTTCAAAATGGCTGCAGGTTTTTTTTTTTTAAATGTCTTTTTTTGGGGGCTGCAGTCATTTTGAAATGGGGACACACAAACACGCCCAAAGCATGAAGGGCACCCCACACAACACCCCAGCTCCCCTAAAAAGCATGCAGCATGGCTGCACATTGCACCCCAACAACTAATGGGAAGAAAAAAACAACAACTGGCAAGTATGCAAAATGACATTTAGGGGTGAGACAAAACCCAAAAGGGGTGCGCAGTGCAGGCATGCCTTTCAGGGAAGCTGGGGTGTGGTGAGGGGGATCCCGACATGCTTTGGGCGTGACCCAGGGCCCCCATTTCAAAATGGCTGCAGGTTTTTTTTTTTTTTTTTTTATGTCTTTTTTTGGGGGCTGCAGTCATTTTGAAATGGGGACACACAAACACGCCCAAAGCATGAAGGGCACCCCACACAACACCCCAGCTCCCCTAAAAAGCATGCAGCATGGCTGCACATTGCACCCCAACAACTAATGGGAAGAAAAAACCAACAACTGGCAAGTATGCAAAATGACATTTAGGGGTGAGACAAAACCCAAAAGGGGTGCGCAGTGCAGGCATGCCTTTCAGGGAAGCTGGGGTGTGGTGGGGGGGATCCCGACATGCTTTGGGCGTGACCCAGGGCCCCCATTTCAAAATGGCTGCAGGTTTTTTTTTTTTAAATGTCTTTTTTTGGGGGCTGCAGTCATTTTGAAATGGGGACACACAAACACGCCCAAAGCATGAAGGGCACCCCACACAACACCCCAGCTCCCCTAAAAAGCATGCAGCATGGCTGCACATTGCACCCCAACAACTAATGGGAAGAAAAAAACAACAACTGGCAAGTATGCAAAATGACATTTAGGGGTGAGACAAAACCCAAAAGGGGTGCGCAGTGCAGGCATGCCTTTCAGGGAAGCTGGGGTGTGGTGGGGGGGATCCCGACATGCTTTGGGCGTGACCCAGGGCCCCCATTTCAAAATGGCTGCAGGTTTTTTTTTTTTAAATGTCTTTTTTTGGGGGCTGCAGTCATTTTGAAATGGGGACACACAAACACGCCCAAAGCATGAAGGGCACCCCACACAACACCCCAGCTCCCCTAAAAAGCATGCAGCATGGCTGCACATTGCACCCCAACAACTAATGGGAAGAAAAAAACAACAACTGGCAAGTATGCAAAATGACATTTAGGGGTGAGACAAAACCCAAAAGGGGTGCGCAGTGCAGGCATGCCTTTCAGGGAAGCTGGGGTGTGGTGAGGGGGATCCCGACATGCTTTGGGCGTGACCCAGGGCCCCCATTTCAAAATGGCTGCAGGTTTTATTGTTTTTTAAATGTCTTTTTTGGGGGGCTGCAGTCATTTTGAAATGGGGACACACAAACACGCCCAAAGCATGAAGGGCACCCCACACAACACCCCAGCTCCCCTAAAAAGCATGCAGCATCATTGCACCCAACAACTAATGGGAAGAAAAAAACAACAACTGTCAAGTATGCAAAATGACATTTAGGGGTGAGACAAAACCCAAAAGTGGTACGCAGTGCAGGCATGCCTTTCAGGGAAGCTGGGGTGTGGTGGGGGGGATCCCGACATGCTTTGGGCGTGACCCAGGGCCCCCATTTCAAAATGGCTGCAGGTTTTTTTTTTTTTTTTTTAAATGTCTTTTTTTGGGGGCTGCAGTCATTTTGAAATGGGGACACACAAACATGCCCAAAGCATGAAGGGCACCCCACACAACACCCCAGCTCCCCTAAAAAGCATGCAGCATGGCTGCACATTGCACCCCAACAACTAATGGGAAGAAAAAAACAACAACTGGCAAGTATGCAAAATGACATTTAGGCAGGGTTGCCGACCCTCCCGGAATTTGCGGGAGTCTCCCGAAAATCGGGTCCTTCCTCCCGGCCCCCGGAAGGGTGGGCAACCCTCCCGGAATCAGGGGGACCCCCACTGAGCCCCCCGATAGCGGCATTTATATGCCGCAATCCGCGGGTCTCAGGGGAGGGGGCGGAGCTAAAACGGCACAATCGTGACGTTTTAGCCCCGCCCCCTCCATGGATAGCATTTATTTCTGCTATTTGGTGTAATGGGGGCGGGGCTTAATGACGTCACCGTTAAGCCCCGCCCCCAAAACTCGTAATGCAAGATTCCTCTCCGGGCTTCTCCCGGAGAGGATTTTTTAAAAGTCGGCAACCCTGCATTTAGGGGTGAGACAAAACCCAAAAGGGGTGCGCAGTGCAGGCATGCCTTTCAGGGAAGCTGGGGTGTGGTGAGGGGGATCCTGACATGCTTTGGGCGTGACCCAGGGCCCCCATTTCAAAATGGCTGCAGGTTTGTTTGTTTTTTAAATGTCTTTTTTTTGGGGCTGCAGTCATTTTGAAATGGGGACACACAAACATGCCCAAAGCATGAAGGGCACCCCACACAACACCCCAGCTCCCCTAAAAAGCATGCAGCATGGCTGCACATTGCACCCCAACAACTAATGGGAAGAAAAACCCAACAACTGGCAAGTATGCAAAATGACATTTAGGGGTGAGACAAAACCCAAAAGGGGTGCGCAGTGCAGGCATGCCTTTCAGGGAAGCTGGGGTGTGGTGAGGGGGATCCCGACATGCTTTGGGTGTGACCCAGGGCCCCCATTTCAAAATGGCTGCAGGTTTGTGTTTTAAATGTCTTTTTTTTGGGGCTGCAGTCATTTTGAAATGGGGACACACAAACATGCCCAAAGCATGAAGGGCACCCCACACAACACCCCAGCTCCCCTAAAAAGCATGCAGCATGGCTGCACATTGCACCCCAACAACTAATGGGAAGAAAAAACCAACAACTGGCAAGTATGCAAAATGACATTTAGGGGTGAGACAAAACCCAAAAGGGGTGCGCAGTGCAGGCATGCCTTTCAGGGAAGCTGGGGTGTGGTGGGGGGGATCCCGACATGCTTTGGGCGTGACCCAGGGCCCCCATTTCAAAATGGCTGCAGGTTTTTTTTTTTTTTTTTAAATGTCTTTTTTTGGGGGCTGCAGTCATTTTGAAATGGGGACACACAAACATGCCCAAAGCATGAAGGGCACCCCACACAACACCCCAGCTCCCCTAAAAAGCATGCAGCATGGCTGCACATTGCACCCCAACAACTAATGGGAAGAAAAAAACAACAACTGGCAAGTATGCAAAATGACATTTAGGGGTGAGACAAAACCCAAAAGGGGTGCGCAGTGCAGGCATGCCTTTCAGGGAAGCTGGGGTGTGGTGGGGGGGATCCCGACATGCTTTGGGCGTGACCCAGGGCCCCCATTTCAAAATGGCTGCAGGTTTTTTTTTTAAATGACTTTTTTTTGGGCTGCAGTCATTTTGAAATGGGGACACACAAACACGCCCAAAGCATGAAGGGCACCCCACACAACACCCCAGCTCCCCTAAAAAGCATGCAGCATGGCTGCACATTGCACCCCAACAACTAATGGGAAGAAAAAAACAACAACTGGCAAGTATGCAAAATGACATTTAGGGGTGAGACAAAACCCAAAAGGGGTGCGCAGTGCAGGCATGCCTTTCAGGGAAGCTGGGGTGTGGTGAGAGGGATCCAGACATGCTTTGGGCGTGACCCAGGGCCCCCATTTCAAAATGGCTGCAGGTTTTTTATTTTTTTTTTTTTTAAATGTCTTTTTTTTGGGCTGCAGTCATTTTGAAATGGGGACACACAAACACGCCCAAAGCATGAAGGGCACCCCACACAACACCCCAGCTCCTCTAAAAAGCATGCAGCATGGCTGCACATTGCACGCCAACAACTAATGGGAAGAAAAACCCAACAACTGGCAAGTATGCAAAATGACATTTAGGGGTGAGACAAAACCCAAAAGGGGTGCGCAGTGCAGGCATGCCTTTCAGGGAAGCTGGGGTGTGGTGAGGGGGATCCCGACATGCTTTGGGCGTGACCCAGGGCCCCCATTTCAAAATGGCTGCAGGTTTGTTTGTTTTTAAATGTCTTTTTTTGGGGGCTGTAGTCATTTTGAAATGGGGACACACAAACATGCCCAAAGCATGAAGGGCACCCCACACAACACCCCAGCTCCCCTAAAAAGCATGCAGCATGGCTGCACATTGCACCCCAACAACTAATGGGAAGAAAAACCAACAACTGGCAAGTATGCAAAATGACATTTAGGGGTGAGACAAAACCCAAAAGGGGTGCGCAGTGCAGGCATGCCTTTCAGGGAAGCTGGGGTGTGGTGGGGGGGATCCCGACATGCTTTGGGCGTGACCCAGGGCCCCCATTTCAAAATGGCTGCAGGTTTTTTTTTTTTTAAATGTCTTTTTTTGGGGGCTGCAGTCATTTTGAAATGGGGACACACAAACACGCCCAAAGCATGAAGGGCACCCCACACAACACCCCAGCTCCCCTAAAAAGCATGCAGCATGGCTGCACATTGCACCCCAACAACTAATGGGAAGAAAAACCCAACAACTGGCAAGTATGCAAAATGACATTTAGGGGTGAGACAAAACCCAAAAGGGGTGCGCAGTGCAGGCATGCCTTTCAGGGAAGCTGGGGTGTGGTGGGGGGGATCCCGACATGCTTTGGGCGTGACCCAGGGCCCCCATTTCAAAATGGCTGCAGGTTTTTTTTTTTTTTTATGTCTTTTTTTGGGGGCTGCAGTCATTTTGAAATGGGGACACACAAACACGCCCAAAGCATGAAGGGCACCCCACACAACACCCCAGCTCCCCTAAAAAGCATGCAGCATGGCTGCACATTGCACCCCAACAACTAATGGGAAGAAAAAACCAACAACTGGCAAGTATGCAAAATGACATTTAGGGGTGAGACAAAACCCAAAAGGGGTGCGCAGTGCAGGCATGCCTTTCAGGGAAGCTGGGGTGTGGTGAGGGGGATCCCGACATGCTTTGGGCGTGACCCAGGGCCCCCATTTCAAAATGGCTGCATCCAGGGCCCCCATTTCAAAATGGCTGCAGGTTTGTGTTTTAAATGTCTTTTTTTGGGGGCTGCAGTCATTTGAAATGGGGACACACAAACATGCCAAAGCATGAAGGGCACCCCACAACAACACCCCAGCTCCCCTAAAAAGCATGCAGCATGGCTGCACATTGCACCCCAACAACTAATGGGAAGAAAAAAACAACAACTGGCAAGTATGCAAAATGACATTTAGGGGTGAGACAAAACCCAAAAGGGTGCGCAGTGCAGGCATGCCTTTCAGGGAAGCTGGGGTGTGGTGGGGGGGATCCCGACATGCTTTGGGCGTGACCCAGGGCCCCCATTTCAAAATGGCTGCAGGTTTTTTTTTTTTTTAAATGTCTTTTTTTGGGGGCTGCAGTCATTTGAAATGGGGACACACAAACACGCCCAAAGCATGAAGGGCACCCCACACAACACCCCAGCTCCCCTAAAAAGCATGCAGCATGGCTGCACATTGCACCCCAACAACTAATGGAAAAAACCAACAACTGGCAAGTATGCAAAATGACATTTAGGGGTGAGACAAACCAAAAGGGGTGGCGCAGTGCAGGCATGCCTTTCAGGGAAGCTGGGGTGTGGTGGGGGGGATCCCGACATGCTTTGGGCGTGACCCAGGGCCCCATTCAAAAATGGCTGCAGGTTTTTTTTTTTAAATGTCTTTTTTGGGGGCTGCAGTCATTTTGAAATGGGGACACACAAACACGCCCAAAGCATGAAGGGCACCCCACACAACACCCCAGCTCCCCTAAAAAGCATGCAGCATGGCTGCACATTGCACCCCAACAACTAATGGGAAGAAAAAAACAACAACTGGCAAGTATGCAAAATTACATTTAGGGGTGAGACAAAACCCAAAAGGGGTGCGCAGTGCAGGCATGCCTTTCAGGGAAGCTGGGGTGTGGTGAGGGGGATCCCGACATGCTTGGGCGTGACCCAGGGCCCCCATTTCAAAATGGCTGCAGGTTTTATTGTTTTTTAAATGTCTTTTTTTGGGGGGCTGCAGTCATTTTGAAATGGGGACACACAAACACGCCCAAAGCATGAAGGGCACCCCACACAACACCCCAGCTCCCCTAAAAAGCATGCAGCATCATTGCACCAACAACTAATGGGAAGAAAAAACAACAACTGTCAAGTATGCAAAATGACATTTAGGGGTGAGACAAACCCAAAAGTGGTACGCAGTGCAGGCATGCCTTTCAGGGAGCTGGGGTGTGGTGGGGGGGATCCCGACATGCTTTGGGCGTGACCCAGGGCCCCATTTCAAAATGGCTGCAGGTTTTTTTTTTTTTTTTTTTTAAATGTCTTTTTTTGGGGGCTGCAGTCATTTGAAATGGGGACACACAAACATGCCCAAAGCATGAAGGGCACCCCACACAACACCCCAGCTCCCCTAAAAAGCATGCAGCATGGCTGCACATTGCACCCCAACAACTAATGGGAAGAAAAAAACAACAACTGGCAAGTATGCAAAATGACATTTAGGCAGGGTTGCCGACCCTCCCGGAATTTGCGGGAGTCTCCCGAAAATCGGGTCCTTCCTCCCGGCCCCCGGAAGGGTGGGCAACCCTCCCGGAATCAGGGGGGACCCCCACTGAGCCCCCCGATAGCGGCATTTATATGGCCGCAATCCGCGGGTCTCAGGGGAGGGGGCGGAGCTAAAACGACACAATCGTGACGTTTTAGCCCCGCCCCCTCCATGGATAGCATTTATTCTGCTATTTGGTGTAATGGGGGCGGGGCTTAATGACGTCACCGTTAAGCCCCGCCCCCAAAACTCGTAATGCAAGATTCCTCTCCGGCTTCTCCCGGAGAGGATTTTTTAAAAGTCGGCAACCCTGCATTTAGGGTGAGACAAAACCCAAAAGGGGTGCGCAGTGCAGGCATGCCTTTCAGGTAAGCTGGGGTGGTGGTGAGGGGGATCCTGACATGCTTTGGGCGTGACCCAGGGCCCCCATTTCAAAATGGCTGCAGGTTTGTTTGTTTTTTAAATGTCTTTTTTTTTGGGGCTGCAGTCATTTTGAAATGGGGACACACAAACATGCCCAAAGCATGAAGGGCACCCACACAACACCCCAGCTCCCCTAAAAAGCATGCAGCATGGCTGCACATTGCACCCCAACAACTAATGGGAAGAAAAACCCAACAACTGGCAAGTATGCAAAATGACATTTAGGGGTGAGACAAAACCCAAAAGGGGTGCGCAGTGCAGGCCATGCCTTTCAGGGAAGCTGGGGTGTGGTGAGGGGGATCCGACATGCTTTGGGTGTGACCCAGGGCCCCCATTTCAAAATGGCTGCAGGTTTGTGTTTTAAATGTCTTTTTTTGGGGCTGCAGTCATTTTGAAATGGGGACACACAAACATGCCCAAAGCAATGAAGGGCACCCCACACAACACCCCAGCTCCCCTAAAAAGCATGCAGCATGGCTGCACATTGCACCCAAACGAACTAATGGGAAGAAAAAACCAACAACTGGCAAGTATGCAAAATGACATTTAGGGGTGAGACAAAACCCAAAAGGGGTGCGCAGTGCAGGCATGCCTTTCAGGGAAGCTGGGGTGTGGTGGGGGGATCCCGACATGCTTTGGGCGTGACCCAGGGCCCCCATTTCAAAATGGCTGCAGGTTTTTTTTTTTTTTTTTAAATGTCTTTTTTTGGGGGCTGCAGTCATTTGAAATGGGGACACACAAACATGCCCAAAGCATGAAGGGCACCCCACACAACACCCAGCTCCCCTAAAAGCTGCAGCATGGCTGCACATTGCACCCCAACAACTAAATGGGAAGAAAAAAACAACAACTGGCAAGTATGCAAAATGACATTTAGGGGGAGACAAAACCCAAAAGGGGTGCGCAGTGCAGGCATGCCTTTCAGGGAAGCAGGGGTGTGGTGGGGGGGATCCCGACATGCTTTGGGCGTGACCCCAAGGGCCCCCATTCAAAATGGCTGCAGGTTTTTTTTTTAAATGACTTTTTTTTGGGCTGCAGTCATTTGAAATGGGGACACACAAACACGCCCCAATGCATGAAGGGCACCCCACACAACACCCCAGCTCCCCTAAAAAGCATGCAGCATGGCTGCACATTGCACCCCAACAACTAATGGGAAGAAAAAAACAACTGGCAAGTATGCAAAAATGACATTTAGGGGTGAGACAAAACCCAAAAGGGGTGCGCAGTGCAGGCATGCCTTTCAGGGAAGCTGGGGTGTGGTGAGAGGGATCCAGACATGCTTGGGCGTGACCCAGGGCCCCCATTTCAAAATGGCTGCAGGTTTTTTATTTTTTATTTTTTTTAATGTCTTTTTTTTGGGCTGCAGTCATTTTGAAATGGGGACACACAAACACGCCCAAAGCATGAAGGGCACCCCCACACAACACCCCAGCTCCTCTAAAAAGCATGCAGCATGGCTGCACAATGCACCGCCAACAACTAATGGGAAGAAAAACCCAACAACTGGCAAGTTTGCAAAATGACATTTAGGGGTGAGACAAAACCCAAAAGGGGTGCGCAGTGCAGGCATGCCTTTCAGGGAAGCTGGGGTGTGGGTGAGGGGGATCCCGACATGCTTTGGGCGTGACCCAGGGCCCCCATTTCAAAATGGCTGCAGGTTTGTTTGTTTTTTAAATGTCTTTTTTTGGGGGCTGTAGTCATTTTGAAAATGTGGACACACAAACATGCCCAAAGCATGAAGGGCACCCCACACAACACCCCAGCTCCCCTAAAAAGCATGCAGCATGGCTGCACATTGCACCCCAACAACTAATGGGAAGAAAAAAACCAAACAACTGGCAAGTATGCAAATGACATTTAGGGGTGAGACAAAACCCAAAAGGAGTGCGCAGTGCAGGCATGCCTTTCAGGGAAGCTGGGTGTGGTGGGGGGATCCCGACATGCTTTGGGCGTGACCAGGGCCCCCATTTCAAAATGGCTGCAAGTTTTTTTTTTTTAAATGTCTTTTTTTGGGGGCTGCAGTCATTTGAAATGGGGACACACAAACACGCCCAAAGCATGAAGGCCACCCACACACACCAGCTCCCCTAAAAAGCATGCAGCATGGCTGCACATTGCACCCCAACAACTAATGGGAAGAAAAACCCAACAACTGGCAAGTATGCAAATGACATTTAGGGGTGAGACAAAACCCAAAAGGGGTGCGCAGTGCAGGCATGCCTTTCAGGGAAGCTGGGGTGTGGTGGGGGGGATCCCGACATGCTTTGGGCGTGACCCAGGGCCCCATTTCAAAATGGCTGCAGGTTTTTTTTTTTTTTATGTCTTTTTTTGGGGCTGCAGTCATTTTGAAATGGGGACACACAAACACGCCCAAAGCATGAAGGGCACCCCACACAACACCCCAGCTCCCCTAAAAAGCATGCAGCATGGCTGCACATTGCACCCCAACAACTAATGGAAGAAAAAAACCAACAACTGGCAAGTATGCAAAATGACATTTAGGGGTGAGACAAAACCCAAAAGGGGTGCGCAGTGCAGGCATGCCTTTCAGGGAAGCTGGGGTGTGGTGAGGGGGATCCCGACATGCTTTGGGCGTGACCCAGGGCCCCCATTTCAAAATGGCTGCAGGTTTGTGTTTTAAATGTCTTTTTTTGGGGGCTGCAGTCATTTTGAAATGGGGACACACAAACATGCCCAAAGCATGAAGGGCACCCCACACACACCCAGCTCCCCTAAAAAGCATGCAGCATGGCTGCACATTGCACCCCAACAACTAATGGGAAGAAAAAAACAACAACTGGCAAGTATGCAAAATGACATTTAGGGGTGAGACAAAACCCAAAAGGGGTGCGCAGTGCAGGCATGCCTTTCAGGGAAGCTGGGGTGTGGTGGGGGGGATCCCGACATGCTTTGGGCGTGACCCAGGGCCCCCATTTCAAAATGGCTGCAGGTTTTTTTTTTTTAAATGTCTTTTTTTGGGGGCTGCAGTCATTTTGAAATGGGGACACACAAACACGCCCAAAGCATGAAGGGCACCCCACACAACACCCCAGCTCCCCTAAAAAGCATGCAGCATGGCTGCACATTGCACCCCAACAACTAATGGGAAGAAAAAACCAACAACTGGCAAGTATGCAAAATGACATTTAGGGGTGAGACAAAACCCAAAAGGGGTGCGCAGTGCAGGCATGCCTTTCAGGGAAGCTGGGGTGTGGTGGGGGGGATCCCGACATGCTTTGGGCGTGACCCAGGGCCCCCATTTCAAAATGGCTGCAGGTTTTTTTTTTTAAATGTCTTTTTTTGGGGGCTGCAGTCATTTTGAAATGGGGACACACAAACACGCCCAAAGCATGAAGGGCACCCCACACAACACCCCAGCTCCCCTAAAAAGCATGCAGCATGGCTGCACATTGCACCCCAACAACTAATGTGGGAAGAAAAAAACAACAACTGGCAAGTATGCAAAATTACATTTAGGGGTGAGACAAAACCCAAAAGGGGTGCGCAGTGCAGGCATGCCTTTCAGGGAAGCTGGGGTGTGGTGAGGGGGATCCCGACATGCTTTGGGCGTGACCCAGGGCCCCCATTTCAAAATGGCTGCAGGTTTTATTGTTTTTTAAATGTCTTTTTTGGGGGGCTGCAGTCATTTTGAAATGGGGACACACAAACACGCCCAAAGCATGAAGGGCACCCACACAACACCCCAGCTCCCCTAAAAAGCATGCAGCATCATTGCACCCAACAACTAATGGGAAGAAAAAAACAACAACTGTCAAGTATGCAAAATGACATTTAGGGGTGAGACAAAACCCAAAAGTGGTACGCAGTGCAGGCATGCCTTTCAGGGAAGCTGGGGTGTGGTGGGGGGGATCCCGACATGCTTTGGGCGTGACCCAGGGCCCCCATTTCAAAATGGCTGCAGGTTTTTTTTTTTTTAAATGTCTTTTTTTGGGGGCTGCAGTCATTTTGAAATGGGGACACACAAACATGCCCAAAGCATGAAGGGCACCCCACACAACACCCCAGCTCCCCTAAAAAGCATGCAGCATGGCTGCACATTGCACCCCAACAACTAATGGAAGAAAAAAACAACAACTGGCAAGTATGCAAAATGACATTTAGGCAGGGTTGCCGACCCTCCCGGAATTTGCGGGAGTCTCCCGAAAATCGGGTCCTTCCTCCCGGCCCCCGGAAGGGTGGGCAACCCTCCCGGAATCAGGGGGACCCCCACTGAGCCCCCCGATAGCGGCATTTATATGCCGCAATCCGCGGGTCTCAGGGGAGGGGGCGGAGCTAAAACGACACAATCGTGACGTTTTAGCCCCGCCCCCTCCATGGATAGCATTTATTTCTGCTATTTGGTGTAATGGGGGCGGGGCTTAATGACGTCACCGTTAAGCCCCGCCCCCAAAACTCGTAATGCAAGATTCCTCTCCGGGCTTCTCCCGGAGAGGATTTTTTAAAAGTCGGCAACCTGCATTTAGGGGTGAGACAAAACCCAAAAGGGGTGCGCAGTGCAGGCATGCCTTTCAGGGAAGCTGGGGTGTGGTGAGGGGGATCCTGACATGCTTTGGGCGTGACCCAGGGCCCCCATTTCAAAATGGCTGCAGGTTTTTTTTTTTAAATGACTTTTTTTTGGGCTGCAGTCATTTTGAAATGGGGGACACACAAACACGCCCAAAGCATGAAGGGCACCCCACACAACACCCCAGCTCCCCTAAAAAGCATGCAGCATGGCTGCACATTGCACCCCAACAACTAATGGGAAGAAAAAAACAACAACTGGCAAGTATGCAAAATGACATTTAGGGGTGAGACAAAACCCAAAAGGGGTGCTCAGTGCAGGCATGCCTTTCAGGGAAGCTGGGGTGTGGTGAGAGGGATCCAGACATGCTTTGGGCGTGACCCAGGGCCCCCATTTCAAAATGGCTGCAGGTTTTTTATTTTTTATTTTTTTTTAATGTCTTTTTTTTGGGCTGCAGTCATTTTGAAATGGGGACACACAAACACGCCCAAAGCATGAAGGGCACCCCACACAACACCCCAGCTCCTCTAAAAAGCATGCAGCATGGCTGCACATTGCACGCCAACAACTAATGGGAAGAAAAACCCAACAACTGGCAAGTATGCAAAATGACATTTAGGGGTGAGACAAAACCCAAAAGGGGTGCGCAGTGCAGGCATGCCTTTCAGGGAAGCTGGGTGTGGTGAGGGGGATCCCGACATGCTTTGGGCGTGACCCAGGGCCCCCATTTCAAAATGGCTGCAGGTTTGTTTGTTTTTTAAATGTCTTTTTTTGGGGGCTGTAGTCATTTTGAAATGGGGACACACAAACATGCCCAAAGCATGAAGGGCACCCCACACAACACCCCAGCTCCCCTAAAAAGCATGCAGCATGGCTGCACATTGCACCCCAACAACTAATGGGAAGAAAAAACCAACAACTGGCAAGTATGCAAAATGACATTTAGGGGTGAGACAAAACCCAAAAGGGGTGCGCAGTGCAGGCATGCCTTTCAGGGAAGCTGGGGTGTGGTGGGGGGGATCCCGACATGCTTTGGGCGTGACCCAGGGCCCCCATTTCAAAATGGCTGCAGGTTTTTTTTTTTTTAAATGTCTTTTTTTTGGGGGCTGCAGTCATTTTGAAATGGGGACACACAAACACGCCCAAAGCATGAAGGGCACCCCACACAACACCCCAGCTCCCCTAAAAAGCATGCAGCATGGCTGCACATTGCACCCCAACAACTAATGGGAAGAAAAACCAACAACTGGCAAGTATGCAAAATGACATTTAGGGGTGAGACAAAACCCAAAAGGGGTGCGCAGTGCAGGCATGCCTTTCAGGGAAGCTGGGGTGTGGTGGGGGGGATCCCGACATGCTTTGGGCGTGACCCAGGGCCCCCATTTCAAAATGGCTGCAGGTTTTTTTTTTTTTTTTATGTCTTTTTTTTGGGGGCTGCAGTCATTTTGAAATGGGGACACACAAACACGCCCAAAGCATGAAGGGCACCCCATACACAACACCCCAGCTCCCCTAAAAAGCATGCAGCATGGCTGCACATTGCACCCCAACAACTAATGGGAAGAAAAAACCAACAACTGGCAAGTATGCAAAATGACATTTAGGGGTGAGACAAAACCCAAAAGGGGTGCGCAGTGCAGGCATGCCTTTCAGGGAAGCTGGGGTGTGGTGAGGGGGATCCCGACATGCTTTGGGCGTGACCCAGGGCCCCCATTTCAAAATGGCTGCAGGTTTGTGTTTTAAATGTCTTTTTTTTGGGGCTGCAGTCATTTTGAAATGGGGACACACAAACATGCCCAAAGCATGAAGGGCACCCCACACAACACCCCAGCTCCCCTAAAAAGCATGCAGCATGGCTGCACATTGCACCCCAACAACTAATGGGAAGAAAAAACCAACAACTGGCAAGTATGCAAAATGACATTTAGGGGTGAGACAAAACCCAAAAGGGGTGCGCAGTGCAGGCATGCCTTTCAGGGAAGCTGGGGTGTGGTGAGAGGGATCCCGACATGCTTTGGGCGTGACCCAGGGCCCCCATTTCAAAATGGCTGCAGGTTTTTGTTTTTTTTATGTCTTTTTTTGGGGGCTGCAGTCATTTTGAAATGGGGACACACAAACACGCCCAAAGCATGAAGGGCACCCCACACAACACCCCAGCTCCCCTAAAAAGCATGCAGCATGGCTGCACATTGCACCCCAACAACTAATGGGAAGAAAAAACCAACAACTGGCAAGTATGCAAAATGACATTTAGGGGTGAGACAAAACCCAAAAGGGGTGCGCAGTGCAGGCATGCCTTTCAGGGAAGCTGGGGTGTGGTGAGGGGGATCCCGACATGCTTTGGGCGTGACCCAGGGCCCCCATTTCAAAATGGCTGCAGGTTTGTGTTTTAAATGTCTTTTTTTGGGGGCTGCAGTCATTTTGAAATGGGGACACACAAACATGCCCAAAGCATGAAGGGCACCCCACACAACACCCCAGCTCCCCTAAAAAGCATGCAGCATGGCTGCACATTGCACCCCAACAACTAATGGGAAGAAAAAACCAACAACTGGCAAGTATGCAAAATGACATTTAGGGGTGAGACAAAACCCAAAAGGGGTGCGCAGTGCAGGCATGCCTTTCAGGGAAGCTGGGTGTGGTGGGGGGGATCCCGACATGCTTTGGGCGTGACCCAGGGTCCCCATTTCAAAATGGCTGCAGGTTTTTTTTTTTTTTAAATGTCTTTTTTGGGGGGCTGCAGTCATTTTGAAATGGGGACACACAAACACGCCCAAAGCATGAAGGGCACCCCACACAACACCCCAGCTCCTCTAAAAAGCATGCAGCATGGCTGCACATTGCACGCCAACAACTAATGGGAAGAAAAACCCAACAACTGGCAAGTATGCAAAATGACATTTAGGGGTGAGACAAAACCCAAAAGGGGTGCGCAGTGCAGGCATGCCTTTCAGGGAAGCTGGGGTGTGGTGAGGGGGATCCCGACATGCTTTGGGCGTGACCCAGGGCCCCCATTTCAAAATGGCTGCAGGTTTGTTTGTTTTTTAAATGTCTTTTTTTTGGGGGCTGCAGTCATTTTGAAATGGGGACACACAAACATGCCCAAAGCATGAAGGGCACCCCACACAACACCCCAGCTCCCCTAAAAAGCATGCAGCATGGCTGCACATTGCACCCCAACAACTAATGGGAAGAAAAAACCAACAACTGGCAAGTATGCAGAATGACATTTAGGGGTGAGACAAAACCCAAAAGGGGTGCGCAGTGCAGGCATGCCTTTCAGGGAAGCTGGGGTGTGGTGGGGGGGATCCCGACATGCTTTGGGCGTGACCCAGGGCCCCCATTTCAAAATGGCTGCAGGTTTTTTTTTTTTTTATGTCTTTTTTTGGGGGCTGCAGTCATTTTGAAATGGGGACACACAAACACGCCCAAAGCATGAAGGGCACCCCACACAACACCCCAGCTCCCCTAAAAAGCATGCAGCATGGCTGCACATTGCACCCCAACAACTAATGGGAAGAAAAACCCAACAACTGGCAAGTATGCAAAATGACATTTAGGGGTGATACAAAACCCAAAAGGGGTGCGCAGTGCAGGCATGCCTTTCAGGGAAGCTGGGGTGTGGTGGGGCGGATCCCGACATGCTTTGGGCGTGACCCAGGGCCCCCATTTCAAAATGGCTGCAGTTTTTTTTTTTTTTTATATGTCTTTTTTTGGGGGCTGCAGTCATTTTGAAATGGGGACACACAAACACGCCCAAAGCATGAAGGGCACCCCACACAACACCCCAGCTCCCCTAAAAAGCATGCAGCATGGCTGCACATTGCACCCCAACAACTAATGGGAAGAAAAAACCAACAACTGGCAAGTATGCAAAATGACATTTAGGGGTGAGACAAAACCCAAAAGGGGTGCGCAGTGCAGGCATGCCTTTCAGGGAAGCTGGGGTGTGGTGAGGGGGATCCCGACATGCTTTGGGCGTGACCCAGGGCCCCCATTTCAAAATGGCTGCAGGTTTGTGTTTTAAATGTCTTTTTTTTGGGGCTGCAGTCATTTTGAAATGGGGACACACAAACATGCCCAAAGCATGAAGGGCACCCCACACAACACCCCAGCTCCCCTAAAAAGCATGCAGCATGGCTGCACATTGCACCCCAACAACTAATGGGAAGAAAAAACCAACAACTGGCAAGTATGCAAAATGACATTTAGGGGTGAGACAAAACCCAAAAGGGGTGCGCAGTGCAGGCATGCCTTTCAGGGAAGCTGGGGTGTGGTGGGGGGGATCCCGACATGCTTTGGGCGTGACCCAGGGCCCCCATTTCAAAATGGCTGCAGGTTTTTTTTTTTTTTTTTTTTAAATGTCTTTTTTTGGGGGCTGCAGTCATTTTGAAATGGGGACACACAAACATGCCCAAAGCATGAAGGGCACCCCACACAACACCCCAGCTCCCCTAAAAAGCATGCAGCATGGCTGCACATTGCACCCCAACAACTAATGGGAAGAAAAAAACCAACAACTGGCAAGTATGCAAAATGACATTTAGGGGTGAGACAAAACCCAAAAGGGGTGCGCAGTGCAGGCATGCCTTTCAGGGAAGCTGGGGTGTGGTGAGAGGGATCCAGACATGCTTTGGGCGTGACCCAGGGCCCCCATTTCAAAATGGCTGCAGGTTTTTTTTTTTTTTAAATGTCTTTTTTTTGGGCTGCAGTCATTTTGAAATGGGGACACACAAACACGCCCAAAGCATGAAGGGCACCCCACACAACACCCCAGCTCCTCTAAAAAGCATGCAGCATGGCTGCACATTGCACGCCAACAACTAATGGGAAGAAAAACCCAACAACTGGCAAGTATGCAAAATGACATTTAGGGGTGAGACAAAACCCAAAAGGGGTGTGTAAGCCCCAGCAAGGAACGGGTTAATGACCTCCAGGAGGGTTTTACCAGCGCCCGCAGGGTTAACAGTCTGTCCGGCGGCCATTGAGTGACAGGCCGGAAACGTACCTGATTGGAGCCTGAGGGAGGAAGAGGCGGTTGGAGGAAGGGGTGCCGAAAAACCCACGTGAGAAGGAGCGTGAGTGGGGAGAACGAAAAGGCAGCCCAGCAGCAGCGTGGAGGAGACGGCGCAGAGTGAAGTGCCTGCCGCCGCCGGAGAAGAGATCCGGAGACGCGGTATACGTCAGGTGACCCCCGCCGACCTCGAGGGAGAGAGAGAGAGGGAGGAGACGCAGGGCGCCTCCTCGCTATCCGGCCGGACACGGAGAACCGGGCTGCACGGCGGTGACCCCCGCTGACCTCCCCCAACAACACCACCCCATTCAGCCCATCAGAGAGACGGGGCGGTCAGAGTCTCTGACCCCCGCTAACCCCCCCCCTTCACCACAGACAGCCGGAGGCATGGGGCGCACATGTTGGGTGACCCCCGCTGACCTCCTCCCAGCAGCCAGCAGCTCCGGGCCATCAGAGAGGCCTGTGGCCCTTATTATCCATTGTGGGAGCCAGATACAGCCGAGGCACCACGGGGAGTGTGATGCTTGAGGACCGCATTGCACCCAGTTAACCCAGAGGAGTCGGAGGGAGTGAGTAACTCCAACCCAGCACAGGAAGTGCCCCCCTAAACGTAAGTCTGCCCCTGGGGCAAGTAATGCTGATACCCCTGTATACTGTCAGGAGAGGGACACGTAAAGGAAGAGACCTGTCCACTGCAACATTACCTGTGTAACTTGGTCGGCTGCGTAGCCACTTAACTGCACCCACCAGAGACCTGTAGAGTGACTCTAACTGCTTTAGCTTGCACGCTGCCGTACGAAAAGTACCCTTACTGATGCCCCAATTGTCACGTTCATTTATGCAAGGAAACGTAAGCGACTATAAGGGCTCCCGGGCCTCCTTGCCACATTGCCAACTACCCCCATCCGTGAGTGGGAAAGATCTCCTGTGGAACAATATCGCCACCTTGTGGGCCAAGCCCCAAATTGCGACACCACTATAGGATCTGCAAGAAAGTAATCAACTACTTTAAGTCCTATGCATAGGCCCTACAACAGGACTGACCGGTCTTAAGTAACAGAGGGTGCACCCAGGTATTCAGGATTAGCCTGTGCATTTATTTGATGGTGATTTGCTGACATAAAAGTGTGAATGTACAGTGTGTAGTAAGGCTCACTCACATCTGGCGCTATCCCTGTACTCGAATGTAATAGTATACCCGTTCAGCGGAGGTTAGTGCTGGTTCTCCAAGCCACAGCGATAGGCCAGGTACTGAGTGACCCCATAGTCTGTTGAGGATACATTGCTATTGTCTAAGTATACTGAGGATATTCATGTTGTTTTTGCATAGATTAAGGTAGACTGCCTTTACCGTATTGTGATGTTGTGAAAATCTTGTTAAGTCATTACGTGAAAGAGGTTGACGGTCGCAGTGACCGGTTTTAGAATAAAAGGTCAACCTAATCCTGTTGTCGATTGTCCTGTGTCCATTCCTGCATCACGAGAAGACTCCAGACTTAAACCCGTGGGATCAGGGAAGCACGACCCCCACCGCATCCATAAGGTAACCCCTCTTCAGGTGCCTACAATTCTCTGGCGTCACGAACAGGATCTAGTCAACGCGGAGTATAATCCGATACCAGGATGGACGCAGTACAGGTCGGAGGTGGACAACCACCCGTCGTGGCCCCCAGCGGCGATCAACAGGTGGCCGCCCCAGTGGTAATACCTGCACCCGCAACGGCACCTCACGCTCCCATTACACTACCCTACTACTTCGGGGCCCCATGGATGCTGACATACAGTGGGGACCCCAACAAGGGCGCCACATTCACGGCCTTCAAGAACCAGATGAAGTCCATGGCCCAACTCTACACCCCGAGAGAAGAGCAGAGGGTACAGATCCTCATCGGCCAACTCACGGGCTCCGCCCTCAGCGAGGTCGAATCGTGGGCGGACGACCAAAAGACAGACACCGAACAGATCTTGAACCGGCTGGCCACGATCTTCGAGACCGCCACCCTCCCAGAGTTGAAGATGCAACTCTACGGTCGGAAACAGCGACCAGGCGAAACCCTCCGGGACTTCGCCCTTAGCCTACAGAAGGCCCTGAAGCTCATCCAAGCGGCCGACAAAGATGAGGTTCGTAACAGTGACGAGGCTCTCACTCTCCAGTTCGTGGAGGGAGCGTCGAACCCCATCATCAAGACCCAGCTACGAATCCTAAAGATGCAGATGCCGGGAAAGTCCTTTGCCGACTTTAAGAACACCGCCATCCTGACCATCGGGAATCACGCTGACCCCGAAGCAGAATATCCGGAGATGGCGGGGGATCGAGGATCTGTGGCCACGAGCTCTGAACAAGTCGGCCGATTAAAAGACCGGACCATCCAGAGTTGCCAACCGCCAGCGGGAAATTCAGACCAATCCCTCCAGCGCCAGGTGGAAGACCTGACCCTCGTGATGGCTGCAATGGAGCGAGACATACGCCAGCTGACACAGCAAACCGCGTCTAACCGCGGGGAGGCCAGATGGAAGACAGAAGGACAGCAGTCGAACCGGAATCGATGGGACCCACCACGAGAAGATAGGAGGCGAGCCTCGGACCAATTCGACCATCAAGGCCGGCCCATCTGTCGACACTGTCAGGAGGCCGGGCGCGTCGAGAGAAACTGCCCCTCGTCCGACCATTTAAACTGCAATGCCCCGAGGGAGAGGGCCGAACCTCGGGGAGAACACCGGGAGTAGACGCAGACCCGGAGGAATGGTGGGCCCAATACGTAGGACGATGCCCGAGGATCAAAGTGGCGATCAACGGGATAGAGACAGTGGCCACGATCGACACCGGGTCACAAGTATCAATGATACAGTTACCCATTCTCCAAAAGTATTGGGGAAAAGAGGTACCATTTAGACAGCCCCCCACGGAAGTAAAAGTGGTCGCTGCCAACGGCCGAGAGGTCAACTGCAACGGGTACTGGGAAGCCGACCTGAAGATCGGACGAACACACTTACCCAAACAGGGGTATTTAGTGATCACCTGTGGGGAAGGAAGGGTTGCCCCCATCATCCTGGGGATGAACATACTAAGAAATTGCCCTGAAGAGCTGATCGCGGCATTAAAGCAAGAGCAAGTGAACCAAGACCAGGCTGGGGAGATCACCCAACAGCACCTAATCTGCGTCCAGGGAAGCCAAGTGGAGAAGAGAGTGCTGGCCCCGCGTACCCAAGGGACGGTCAAGTGGTTTAACATCCGAAGGGGATATGGTTTCATCAACCGGAACGACACAAGGGATGACGTTTTTGTCCATCGGACAGCCCTAGGGAAGAGCCACTCGCGGAGACTTCTGTGCAGTCTCAGAGAAGGCGAGACGGTGGAGTTCGAGGTGGTGGAGGAGAAAAAGGGTGCCAAAGCGGTGAATGTGACTGGTCCAGGCGGGGTGCCAGCGAGAAGAAACCGGCCGGGCCCCGACAGGCGTCCTTTCCGCAGGCGTGCCCGTTGGTGCCAAAGTGGACAGATGGAGGCACAGATTTCCCTCAGCCCAGTTTCACGGCATCTACTCTCAGGAGTGAACCTTGTCCCCGCCAATAGAGGAGAGAAGCCGCCCGCTGAAGAGGAGTGGAATCACCTCACCCCTGTCGTTAACAGACGTCCACGGCGTAGATTTCACCATGAGTGGGAGGCCGAGCCCTACGTGGTCACCAAGAGCCCGACGGCAGCAATCGAAGTCCACCAAAGCGGAGAACCGGGCGGGACTCGACTGCACTGGGTACATCGCAACCAGCCTAAGTTATATCCTCAAAAGACGGGGTGCCCTACCGTCGCCACCGGGAGCATGCCCAGGGGCCCGCGGGAACTGCTGTTGAACGGAGGGTGGAGCATACCGTCCATCCCGGCTGTTCTGATCACAGAACCTGTAGAGGACTACGTGACCCCGCCACCAGAAGAAGCGCCAGCGTTACCGGTGAGGCGGTCGTACGCTCCCAGCCCGATACCAACAATACATTCCCAAACCCTAAGGGCCTGTCATTATTGTATCTAGATATGTTCTACTGTTATTTATGATGCCGCTCTTAATTTACAGTTGTTGTGATGTTATACCTTTTGTGTGCGGAAGAGACTTTGTGATTTTGGGACTTACGTCACAATGGTGTACGTGAGGACACGCCCACAAAAAAGTATGGGCGGATGTAAGCCCCAGCAAGGAACGGGTTAATGACCTCCAGGAGGGTTTTACCAGCGCCCGCAGGGTTAACAGTCTGTCCGGCGGCCATTGAGTGACAGGCCGGAAACGTACCTGATTGGAGCCTGAGGGAGGAAGAGGCGGTTGGAGGAAGGGGTGCCGAAAAACCCACGTGAGAAGGAGCGTGAGTGGGGAGAACGAAAAGGCAGCCCAGCAGCAGCGTGGAGGAGACGGCGCAGAGTGAAGTGCCTGCCGCCGCCGGAGAAGAGATCCGGAGACGCGGTATACGTCAGGTGACCCCCGCCGACCTCGAGGGAGAGAGAGAGAGGGAGGAGACGCAGGGCTCGCTATCCGGCCGGACACGGAGAACCGGGCTGCACGGCGGTGACCCCCGCTGACCTCCCCCAACAACACCACCCCATTCAGCCCATCAGAGAGACGGGGCGGTCAGAGTCTCTGACCCCCGCTAACCCCCCCCCTTCACCACAGACAGCCGGAGGCATGGGGCGCACATGTTGGGTGACCCCCGCTGACCTCCTCCCAGCAGCCAGCAGCTCCGGGCCATCAGAGAGGCCTGTGGCCCTTATTATCCATTGTGGGAGCCAGATACAGCCGAGGCACCACGGGGAGTGTGATGCTTGAGGACCGCATTGCACCCAGTTAACCCAGAGGAGTCGGAGGGAGTGAGTAACTCCAACCCAGCACAGGAAGTGCCCCCCTAAACGTAAGTCTGCCCCTGGGGCAAGTAATGCTGATACCCCTGTATACTGTCAGGAGAGGGACACGTAAAGGAAGAGACCTGTCCACTGCAACATTACCTGTGTAACTTGGTCGGCTGCGTAGCCACTTAACTGCACCCACCAGAGACCTGTAGAGTGACTCTAACTGCTTTAGCTTGCACGCTGCCGTACGAAAAGTACCCTTACTGATGCCCCAATTGTCACGTTCATTTATGCAAGGAAACGTAAGCGACTATAAGGGCTCCCGGGCCTCCTTGCCACATTGCCAACTACCCCCATCCGTGAGTGGGAAAGATCTCCTGTGGAACAATATCGCCACCTTGTGGGCCAAGCCCCAAATTGCGACACCACTATAGGATCTGCAAGAAAGTAATCAACTACTTTAAGTCCTATGCATAGGCCCTACAACAGGACTGACCGGTCTTAAGTAACAGAGGGTGCACCCAGGTATTCAGGATTAGCCTGTGCATTTATTTGATGGTGATTTGCTGACATAAAAGTGTGAATGTACAGTGTGTAGTAAGGCTCACTCACATCTGGCGCTATCCCTGTACTCGAATGTAATAGTATACCCGTTCAGCGGAGGTTAGTGCTGGTTCTCCAAGCCACAGCGATAGGCCAGGTACTGAGTGACCCCATAGTCTGTTGAGGATACATTGCTATTGTCTAAGTATACTGAGGATATTCATGTTGTTTTTGCATAGATTAAGGTAGACTGCCTTTACCGTATTGTGATGTTGTGAAAATCTTGTTAAGTCATTACGTGAAAGAGGTTGACGGTCGCAGTGACCGGTTTTAGAATAAAAGGTCAACCTAATCCTGTTGTCGATTGTCCTGTGTCCATTCCTGCATCACGAGAAGACTCCAGACTTAAACCCGTGGGATCAGGGAAGCACGACCCCCACCGCATCCATAAGGTAACCCCTCTTCAGGTGCCTACAGGTGCGCAGTGCAGGCATGCCTTTTAGGGAAGCTGGGGTGTGGTGAGGGGGATCCCGACATGCTTTGGGCGTGACCCAGGGCCCCCATTTCAAAATGGCTGCAGGTTTGTTTGTTTTTTAAATGTCTTTTTTTTGGGGCTGCAGTCATTTTGAAATGGGGACACACAAACATGCCCAAAGCATGAAGGGCACCCCACACAACACCCCAGCTCCCCTAAAAAGCATGCAGCATGGCTGCACATTGCACCCCAACAACTAATGGGAAGAAAAAACCAACAACTGGCAAGTATGCAAAATGACATTTAGGGGTGAGACAAACCCCAAAAGGGGTGCGCAGTGCAGGCATGCCTTTCAGGGAAGCTGGGGTGTGGTCGGGGGGATCCCGACATGCTTTGGGCGTGACCCAGGGCCCCCATTTAAAAATGGCTGCAGGTTTTTATTTTTTAAATGTCTTTTTTTGGGGGCTGCAGTCATTTTGAAATGGGGACACACAAACACGCCCAAAGCATGAAGGGCACCCCACACAACACCCCAGCTCCCCTAAAAAGCATGCAGCATGGCTGCACATTGCACCCCAACAACTAATGGGAAGAAAAAACCAACAACTGGCAAGTATGCAAAATGACATTTAGGGGTGAGACAAAACCCAAAAGGGGTGCGCAGTGCAGGCATGCCTTTCAGGGAAGCTGGGGTGTGGTGGGGGGGATCCCGACATGCTTTGGGCGTGACCCAGGGCCCCCATTTCAAAATGGCTGCAGGTTTTTTTTTTTTAAATGTCTTTTTTTGGGGGCTGCAGTCATTTTGAAATGGGGACACACAAACACGCCCAAAGCATGAAGGGCACCCCACACAACACCCCAGCTCCCCTAAAAAGCATGCAGCATGGCTGCACATTGCACCCCAACAACTAATGGGAAGAAAAAAACAACAACTGGCAAGTATGCAAAATTACATTTAGGGGTGAGACAAAACCCAAAAGGGGTGCGCAGTGCAGGCATGCCTTTCAGGGAAGCTGGGGTGTGGTGAGGGGGATCCCGACATGCTTTGGGCGTGACCCAGGGCCCCCATTTCAAAATGGCTGCAGGTTTTTTTTTTTTTTATGTCTTTTTTTGGGGGCTGCAGTCATTTTGAAATGGGGACACACAAACACGCCCAAAGCATGAAGGGCACCCCACACAACACCCCAGCTCCCCTAAAAAGCATGCAGCATGGCTGCACATTGCACCCCAACAACTAATGGGAAGAAAAAAACAACAACTGGCAAGTATGCAAAATGACATTTAGGGGTGAGACAAAACCCAAAAGGGGTGCGCAGTGCAGGCATGCCTTTCAGGGAAGCTGGGGTGTGGTGGGGGGGATCCCGACATGCTTTGGGCGTGACCCAGGGCCCCCATTTCAAAATGGCTGCAGGTTTTTTTTTTTTAAATGTCTTTTTTTGGGGGCTGCAGTCATTTTGAAATGGGGACACACAAACACGCCCAAAGCATGAAGGGCACCCCACACAACACCCCAGCTCCCCTAAAAAGCATGCAGCATGGCTGCACATTGCACCCCAACAACTAATGGGAAGAAAAAACCAACAACTGGCAAGTATGCAAAATGACATTTAGGGGTGAGACAAAACCCAAAAGGGGTGCGCAGTGCAGGCATGCCTTTCAGGGAAGCTGGGGTGTGGTGGGGGGGATCCCGGCATGCTTTGGGCGTGACCCAGGGCCCCCATTTCAAAATGGCTGCAGGTTTTTTTTTTTTAAATGTCTTTTTTTGGGGGCTGCAGTCATTTTGAAATGGGGACACACAAACACGCCCAAAGCATGAAGGGCACCCCACACAACACCCCAGCTCCCCTAAAAAGCATGCAGCATGGCTGCACATTGCACCCCAACAACTAATGGGAAGAAAAAAACAACAACTGGCAAGTATGCAAAATTACATTTAGGGGTGAGACAAAACCCAAAAGGGGTGCGCAGTGCAGGCATGCCTTTCAGGGAAGCTGGGGTGTGGTGAGGGGGATCCCGACATGCTTTGGGCGTGACCCAGGGCCCCCATTTCAAAATGGCTGCAGGTTTTATTGTTTTTTAAATGTCTTTTTTGGGGGGCTGCAGTCATTTTGAAATGGGGACACACAAACACGCCCAAAGCATGAAGGGCACCCCACACAACACCCCAGCTCCCCTAAAAAGCATGCAGCATCATTGCACCCAACAACTAATGGGAAGAAAAAAACAACAACTGTCAAGTATGCAAAATGACATTTAGGGGTGAGACAAAACCCAAAAGTGGTACGCAGTGCAGGCATGCCTTTCAGGGAAGCTGGGGTGTGGTGGGGGGGATCCCGACATGCTTTGGGCGTGACCCAGGGCCCCCATTTCAAAATGGCTGCAGGTTTTTTTTTTGTTTTTTTTAAATGTCTTTTTTTGGGGGCTGCAGTCATTTTGAAATGGGGACACACAAACATGCCCAAAGCATGAAGGGCACCCCACACAACACCCCAGCTCCCCTAAAAAGCATGCAGCATGGCTGCACATTGCACCCCAACAACTAATGGGAAGAAAAAAACAACAACTGGCAAGTATGCAAAATGACATTTAGGCAGGGTTGCCGACCCTCCCGGAATTTGCGGGAGTCTCCCGAAAATCGGGTCCTTCCTCCCGGCCCCCGGAAGGGTGGGCAACCCTCCCGGAATCAGGGGGACCCCCACTGAGCCCCCCGATAGCGGCATTTATATGCCGCAATCCGCGGGTCTCAGGGGAGGGGGCGGAGCTAAAACGACACAATTGTGACGTTTTAGCCCCGCCCCCTCCATGGATAGCATTTATTGCTGCTATTTGGTGTAATGGGGGCGGGGCTTAATGACGTCACCGTTAAGCCCCGCCCCCAAAACTCGTAATGCAAGATTCCTCTCCGGGCTTCTCCCGGAGAGGATTTTTTAAAAGTCGGCAACCCTGCATTTAGGGGTGAGACAAAACCCAAAAGGGGTGCGCAGTGCAGGCATGCCTTTCAGGGAAGCTGGGGTGTGGTGAGGGGGATCCTGACATGCTTTGGGCGTGACCCAGGGCCCCCATTTCAAAATGGCTGCAGGTTTGTTTGTTTTTTAAATGTCTTTTTTTTGGGGCTGCAGTCATTTTGAAATGGGGACACACAAACATGCCCAAAGCATGAAGGGCACCCCACACAACACCCCAGCTCCCCTAAAAAGCATGCAGCATGGCTGCACATTGCACCCCAACAACTAATGGGAAGAAAAACCCAACAACTGGCAAGTATGCAAAATGACATTTAGGGGTGAGACAAAACCCAAAAGGGGTGCGCAGTGCAGGCATGCCTTTCAGGGAAGCTGGGGTGTGGTGAGGGGGATCCCGACATGCTTTGGGTGTGACCCAGGGCCCCCATTTCAAAATGGCTGCAGGTTTGTGTTTTAAATGTCTTTTTTTTGGGGCTGCAGTCATTTTGAAATGGGGACACACAAACATGCCCAAAGCATGAAGGGCACCCCACACAACACCCCAGCTCCCCTAAAAAGCATGCAGCATGGCTGCACATTGCACCCCAACAACTAATGGGAAGAAAAAACCAACAACTGGCAAGTATGCAAAATGACATTTAGGGGTGAGACAAAACCCAAAAGGGGTGCGCAGTGCAGGCATGCCTTTCAGGGAAGCTGGGGTGTGGTGGGGGGGATCCCGACATGCTTTGGGCGTGACCCAGGGCCCCCATTTCAAAATGGCTGCAGGTTTTTTTTTTTTTTTTTTTAAATGTCTTTTTTTGGGGGCTGCAGTCATTTTGAAATGGGGACACACAAACATGCCCAAAGCATGAAGGGCACCCCACACAACACCCCAGCTCCCCTAAAAAGCATGCAGCATGGCTGCACATTGCACCCCAACAACTAATGGGAAGAAAAAAACAACAACTGGCAAGTATGCAAAATGACATTTAGGGGTGAGACAAAACCCAAAAGGGGTGCGCAGTGCAGGCATGCCTTTCAGGGAAGCTGGGGTGTGGTGGGGGGGATCCCGACATGCTTTGGGCGTGACCCAGGGCCCCCATTTCAAAATGGCTGCAGGTTTTTTTTTTAAATGACTTTTTTTGGGGCTGCAGTCATTTTGAAATGGGGACACACAAACACGCCCAAAGCATGAAGGGCACCCCACACAACACCCCAGCTCCCCTAAAAAGCATGCAGCATGGCTGCACATTGCACCCCAACAACTAATGGGAAGAAAAAAACAACAACTGGCAAGTATGCAAAATGACATTTAGGGGTGAGACAAAACCCAAAAGGGGTGCGCAGTGCAGGCATGCCTTTCAGGGAAGCTGGGGTGTGGTGAGAGGGATCCAGACATGCTTTGGGCGTGACCCAGGGCCCCCATTTCAAAATGGCTGCAGGTTTTTTTTTTTTTTTTTAATGTCTTTTTTTTGGGCTGCAGTCATTTTGAAATGGGGACACACAAACACGCCCAAAGCATGAAGGGCACCCCACACAACACCCCAGCTCCTCTAAAAAGCATGCAGCATGGCTGCACATTGCACGCCAACAACTAATGGGAAGAAAAACCCAACAACTGGCAAGTATGCAAAATGACATTTAGGGGTGAGACAAAACCCAAAAGGGGTGCGCAGTGCAGGCATGCCTTTCAGGGAAGCTGGGGTGTGGTGAGGGGGATCCCGACATGCTTTGGGCGTGACCCAGGGCCCCCATTTCAAAATGGCTGCAGGTTTGTTTGTTTTTTAAATGTCTTTTTTTGGGGGCTGTAGTCATTTTGAAATGGGGACACACAAACATGCCCAAAGCATGAAGGGCACCCCACACAACACCCCAGCTCCCCTAAAAAGCATGCAGCATGGCTGCACATTGCACCCCAACAACTAATGGGAAGAAAAAACCAACAACTGGCAAGTATGCAAAATGACATTTAGGGGTGAGACAAAACCCAAAAGGGGTGCGCAGTGCAGGCATGCCTTTCAGGGAAGCTGGGGTGTGGTGGGGGGGATCCCGACATGCTTTGGGCGTGACCCAGGGCCCCCATTTCAAAATGGCTGCAGGTTTTTTTTTTTTTAAATGTCTTTTTTTGGGGGCTGCAGTCATTTTGAAATGGGGACACACAAACACGCCCAAAGCATGAAGGGCACCCCACACAACACCCCAGCTCCCCTAAAAAGCATGCAGCATGGCTGCACATTGCACCCCAACAACTAATGGGAAGAAAAACCCAACAACTGGCAAGTATGCAAAATGACATTTAGGGGTGAGACAAAACCCAAAAGGGGTGCGCAGTGCAGGCATGCCTTTCAGGGAAGCTGGGGTGTGGTGGGGGGGATCCCGACATGCTTTGGGCGTGACCCAGGGCCCCCATTTCAAAATGGCTGCAGGGTTTTTTTTTTTTTTATGTCTTTTTTTGGGGGCTGCAGTCATTTTGAAATGGGGACACACAAACACGCCCAAAGCATGAAGGGCACCCCACACAACACCCCAGCTCCCCTAAAAAGCATGCAGCATGGCTGCACATTGCACCCCAACAACTAATGGGAAGAAAAAACCAACAACTGGCAAGTATGCAAAATGACATTTAGGGGTGAGACAAAACCCAAAAGGGGTGCGCAGTGCAGGCATGCCTTTCAGGGAAGCTGGGGTGTGGTGAGGGGGATCCCGACATGCTTTGGGCGTGACCCAGGGCCCCCATTTCAAAATGGCTGCAGGTTTGTGTTTTAAATGTCTTTTTTTGGGGGCTGCAGTCATTTTGAAATGGGGACACACAAACATGCCCAAAGCATGAAGGGCACCCCACACAACACCCCAGCTCCCCTAAAAAGCATGCAGCATGGCTGCACATTGCACCCCAACAACTAATGGGAAGAAAAAACCAACAACTGGCAAGTATGCAAAATGACATTTAGGGGTGAGACAAAACCCAAAAGGGGTGCGCAGTGCAGGCATGCCTTTCAGGGAAGCTGGGGTGTGGTGAGAGGGATCCAGACATGCTTTGGGCGTGACCCAGGGCCCCCATTTCAAAATGGCTGCAGGTTTGTTTGTTTTTTAAATGTCTTTTTTTTGGGCTGCAGTCATTTTGAAATGGGGACACACAAACACGCCCAAAGCATGAAGGGCACCCCACACAACACCCCAGCTCCTCTAAAAAGCATGCAGCATGGCTGCACATTGCACGCCAACAACTAATGGGAAGAAAAACCCAACAACTGGCAAGTATGCAAAATGACATTTAGGGGTGAGACAAAACCCAAAAGGGGTGCGCAGTGCAGGCATGCCTTTCAGGGAAGCTGGGGTGTGGTGAGGGGGATCCCGACATGCTTTGGGCGTGACCCAGGGCCCCCATTTCAAAATGGCTGCAGGTTTGTTTGTTTTTTAAATGTCTTTTTTTTGGGGCTGCAGTCATTTTGAAATGGGGACACACAAACATGCCCAAAGCATGAAGGGCACCCCACACAACACCCCAGCTCCCCTAAAAAGCATGCAGCATGGCTGCACATTGCACCCCAACAACTAATGGGAAGAAAAAACCAACAACTGGCAAGTATGCAGAATGACATTTAGGGGTGAGACAAAACCCAAAAGGGGTGCGCAGTGCAGGCATGCCTTTCAGGGAAGCTGGGGTGTGGTGGGGGGGATCCCGACATGCTTTGGGCGTGACCCAGGGCCCCCATTTCAAAATGGCTGCAGGTTTTTTTTTTTTTTATGTCTTTTTTTGGGGGCTGCAGTCATTTTGAAATGGGGACACACAAACACGCCCAAAGCATGAAGGGCACCCCACACAACACCCCAGCTCCCATAAAAAGCATGCAGCATGGCTGCACATTGCACCCCAACAACTAATGGGAAGAAAAAAACAACAACTGGCAAGTATGCAAAATGACATTTAGGGGTGAGACAAAACCCAAAAGGGGTGCGCAGTGCAGGCATGCCTTTCAGGGAAGCTGGGGTGTGGTGGGGGGGATCCCGACATGCTTTGGGCGTGACCCAGGGCCCCCATTTCAAAATGGCTGCAGGTTTTTTTTTTTTAAATGTCTTTTTTTGGGGGCTGCAGTCATTTTGAAATGGGGACACACAAACACGCCCAAAGCATGAAGGGCACCCCACACAACACCCCAGCTCCCCTAAAAAGCATGCAGCATGGCTGCACATTGCACCCCAACAACTAATGGGAAGAAAAAAACAACAACTGGCAAGTATGCAAAATGACATTTAGGCAGGGTTGCCGACCCTCCCGGAATTTGCGGGAGTCTCCCGA
Organism: Crinia signifera; assembly: GCF_055691185.1. Lineage (NCBI taxonomy): Eukaryota > Metazoa > Chordata > Amphibia > Anura > Myobatrachidae > Crinia > Crinia signifera. The sequence continues at coordinate 67,779 of NW_028142429.1, forward strand.
AAATCGTGTCCTTCCTCCCGGCCCCCGGAAGGGTGGGCAACCCTCCCGGAATCAGGGGGACCCCCACTGAGCCCCCCGATAGCGGCATTTATATGCCGCAATCCGCGGGTCTCAGGGGAGGGGGCGGAGCTAAAACGGCACAATTGTGACGTTTTAGCCCCGCCCCCTCCATGGATAGCATTTATTTCTGCTATTTGGTGTAATGGGGGCGGGGCTTAATGATGTCACCGTTAAGCCCCGCCCCCAAAACTCGTAATGCAAGATTCCTCTCCGGGCTTCTCCCGGAGAGGATTTTTTAAAAGTCGGCAACCCTGCATTTAGGGGTGAGACAAAACCCAAAAGGGGTGCGCAGTGCAGGCATGCCTTTCAGGGAAGCTGGGGTGTGGTGAGGGGGATCCTGACATGCTTTGGGCGTGACCCAGGGCCCCCATTTCAAAATGGCTGCAGGTTTGTTTGTTTTTTTAAATGTCTTTTTTTGGGGCTGCAGTCATTTTGAAATGGGGACACACAAACATGCCCAAAGCATGAAGGGCACCCCACACAACACCCCAGCTCCCCTAAAAAGCATGCAGCATGGCTGCACATTGCACCCCAACAACTAATGGGAAGAAAAAACCAACAACTGGCAAGTATGCAGAATGACATTTAGGGGTGAGACAAAACCCAAAAGGGGTA